>NC_143564.1:114268571-114570178 GCF_054136105.1 Typopeltis vanoorti
GCAGCAATATCTTTTGTAAAGTTAAGTAAACAATGTCTACACGTGCTGGGAAGAAATCTAATTTACGATTATTATTATCAATGTGTTTTCAGTCGGTAAAAATGTCGCTTTTTTTTCCCTTCTCATATTTATTTATATTTTGCTTAAATAAGTTACCATTCGCTAGTTACTAAAAGTTTTAGATTACATAGGATCAGCCAAAAAAAAAAGGGGGGAAAATGCAGGATTTAATAATTTTTTTTTTATCAATTTGATTATACGATTTTCATCACCTGGTGAGATTGTGGCCTTTTTTTAAAAAATATCACACACGTTCGCCCGAGCGTTCAGCAACCCCTTCGTGGATGAAATTATTATAATAAATAAGTTGAAGCATCATTCTCTTAAGGGGGAAATTTTCAAATCCCATTTTTATAATTTTCTTGAAACGAAATTTCTATATTGTACTGTACACTATGCTTAAACAATATTTTCTACATAATTGTATATTCAAGAAGAAAGGACTTTTGTAACATTTAAAAGTTTATTGCAAATACTGAGTCTTGACGAATCCCAAAAAATATTTAAGCATTCAGAAGGTAACCAATTTTATTCTTAATAAAAAAAAAGTTCCCTTGTTACAATGCTGAAATGAGATGCATTTACTAATTCAAAATGTGTTAAAGCAACAATGTGGGTTATTGACATTTTTAGATGGTTGCTAAGGCAAATGGTGTGAAGTCCCCTCACCCTTGTCGTGTTAGGCTCAATGGCCTGTCACGGCTAAGTAACTTTACTTTGTACAAACCTGATTGCTGCTTATGACGGTCGCTCAATCTTTATCATACTTGCATTGTTCTTCTGGGCAATTTGCAGGATGAAAACTAGACTTTCCAGAAAGAAAAAAATTCGACTACCTCGATATGAGACCAGCTAACTCAGTTGCAGATGAAAAGCTCTATGTAAAGGTTTTTCGTATCCTAGACAGGATTCAAACCGAGGTCTTTCCAACCAAGCGCATCGTCTATACCGACTGAGCTGCAGTGGCTCTGATGTGAAGCCCACAGTCTTTGTATATTGTGATACTTGAAGCGCTAACGTTGTGTGCTTATGCTCGAGTAAAGAATCAAAAGAAGAAGAATATAATGTCTTGTTGAAGACATTATATTCAGTTAAAGGCGAATTAATTAGTTTCATACGGATGTTTTCCTAAGAAACTCAGGAGGCAACTTCAGGGGAAATCGCCTTGTTCTATAATAATTCTCTAGTATAGTAGAATTGCTAATCTACCAACCAGTGGGTTGAGGGACACACATACGCATGTGAATCGGAGGTTCTTTACCCTCGTGCATAATGGAAAAAACCTAGTTTTCGAAGAGCATTGCCAGAGGCTAGAGAGAAATGTTAACATTGGTTATGGAGGGTAGATGACAATTCACACCTCTTCTTGAACAACTCATTTACAGACGAAGCACTCACAACTGGATCAGGCAATGCATTCCCCACTCTCCAAGCGAAAAATCTAGTCCTCGCACCTTTGTTAACCACGTTTTTACTTAATTTCCCGGGATGACCTCTTGTTTTTCCATCGCTATCCCACTGAAATATTTCTCCTGCATCAGTCTTATAAAAATCTTTTAGTAATTTAAATGTTTCTATCATATCCCCCCTTCTCCGCCTAGTCTCTGTAATCCACAAACTACAAATTAACATTTTTACTTATTGGAAATAATTAGTTCCAGACCCGGTTGGTGGCGTGTGCGAAGTGTGCAATATACACAGGCGCCTAAAAGATGTCAAAAAATATGAGATAAGAGTTTAAACGAACAACGAATGGTACATATAATTATGAATGTAGGTCTTCTTCCGTTCGGGCCCCCTTTAAATCTTCCAGGAAACGAACAAATAAATTCTGAAATTGTATCCTGGACCCGATTATATTACTGTAATTTTTGATTATAATTTACGAAAATATACCTAAAATAATTCTTCTTTATTTTTTGATGTATCATAAATCAACTTATGATTAATTGTTGTAAACGAATGCATGTAGACCGGCCCTAAAAGTCGGCTTACTACTGATAATTCATTCTTCCCGACATTGGAGTCTGTTATATTAGCGGGCTGTTAGGGCGGCGTCAGCGACACAAAATAATCGGCGAACTCTCGAGTCCAATGCGAAACATTCTTGTAAAATTCTCTTATCTATTTTCGTTGAATCTTCAAAATTAATTTAGTTATTAATGCAAAATTAATGTAAAGAATATTTGAATAAATCTCTTAACTTTATATTACTATTTTATATTATTTTGAAAATTTATGTAACTTGAAAAAATTTGTACAAGCAGGACTAATCCGTAGGTAACATTATGCTGTAAAGCGGTTTTCATTTGTTTTTCATTTCCTGTTCGTTTTATTCACACTTTATTCAAAAAATACTTTTTTGGAAAGGCGCCGAACATTAATTGCACACACCAGAAAAATACTATGCGCCGGTCCTGATTAGTTCTACTAATTAAGTAGAGAACATTTTCAGTTCTATTTGGAAAATCTCGATACATCATAAACACATTTTCACAGTAGCAACAAAATTACACGAGAAAATGTTTGTAGTCGGGTGGAACAGTTAAGTTTATGAATAATTATACTCGATAATGTAGGTAAGAAAATGCTTCATCCTAAAGCACTCTTGTTTCAAAATGGGTTCGTACACTGACATTTTTTTTACTTTGAGCTCACGATGCGACTCTTAATTGGTTTAGTTTGGAAAATGTAAACTTAAGAAATATGGTTAGGTCTTAAGACAAATAAATAGTACAAAAAGGCCTAAACACTTTTTGTAATAATTTCGTTTTTTTTATATTTTTATTTATTTGTTTATTCATTTTTAAATTTCGTAAAACTGGAGATGTCATATGTAATACTTTTTCGTGTAATTTCTTTAAATTTCAGGAGATTCGTCTCCATTGCTATTACAAGGGCTCTACATGGGAACATCATGTGAGTCGTGTGTTGAACGTTCTCAGTGCAACAATGTTACCATAACCGTCAGCAGTAACCCTGGCTATTGATGCGAATGTACCGATACTTTATAAAGTCCACAGTTGGACAGGCAGCTGGAACTAAATATTGGTGGGTGGTGTGAATTTCGTTCATTTCCTTGTCTTGCTCAGACTTAAGTTCTTTAATTTTACTTTTCTTACCGTCGTTAGAAAAACCTTTAAACTAAAGATTTTTCTGAAATACTCATTTTATGAGTATTTCAACAACTCATTTTCCATCCCGTAAAGTAAAGCGGCAAACTGCCAGAAGAACGCACAATAAACAGACATAATACCATAATAAATTTAGTTTAATCCTTTATCCAAGTGTGAGCAAACAAAGTTTGCCCCTGAAAATATCTTCAGGACTGGTAAGGTAGTACAACACCGGGAAACTCGTAGCAAAGGTGGACCAAGCTAACATCACTCCTGTCTCAGTATCTCCCATAAATTAAACTAAATTTATTATAGTCTAACCAAGTAAAAAATAAACTTTCAACCTCTTTCTCTAAATCCAGAGTAATTTAATAAAAAGGTGGCACACCGTTTGGCAACTCCTATAGGTAGAGATGACCTGCTAATGCTTCTGCCTGGTATCTCCACTTGGGTCTGGCTCCCGCTGAAGAGACCTCAATAAAAGTCGAAACTAGTCTGGGTAGTGGCCCTTCCCTTAATGCATAACATTTTACATATCCGCAAGGAGATGTGTTTTGCATTATGGGAGATACTGAGACGGGAGTGATGTTAGCTTGGTCCACCTTTGCTACGAGTTAACCAGTGTTGTACCACCTTACCCCAGTCCTGAAGATACTTTCTGGCGCAAACTTTGTTTGCTCACACTTGGATAAAGGATTAAACGAAATTTATTACAGTCTAACTAAGTGAAAAATAAACCTTCAAGACATAATACCATCTCACAGCTTAGCCGTGTCGGCCGCTGTTCTACACAACATCGTACTGTTATGAGTTGGGTTGAAAAAATAATGCTTGAATTGCTTATCCTGTCGAGAAAAACAAAAGTTCACAAATAAGGAGCATTTTGATTTCCGAACTTAATTAAAGAAAGTTGGTGTACTTTTAAAACGAAGTGAATTCGGTACACAAGAACTAGTGGTTAACCTTCGTTTTTTTTTTTTTTTTTTTTTTGGTTGTTCATTCATGTTTAACAACATTATTATTGTTGTTGTTGTTAAAAAAAAATAAATTGCAAAACAAGAAACGTGATATCCATGTAAATGAAACAGATATAATTCGCAAGAAAGAGCTATTGTGATTTTTATATAAACAGCGAAAATGATTTAAGAGGAAGCGGAATCAAAACAATGTTTTTAATCGAAAAATTTCGTCGGAATTGTGTCTCCTCGAAAGTCATTATGCCCTCTTCTGTATTTATACGGCCTATTTACGCAACAGCTGTGTCATCTCGGATATTATACTTGTTGTTGTTTCATCAAGGTTGCAGGAAATCGAAATAAGTAGTTTTTTTTTCCAAAACAAGGATAGAACATACTTCTATCCTCCGGGCATTTTGCTTTCTTAGACATCAGTAGAAGTTTAGTAAATTTCAGTGGCAGTGTATGATTAATTTCTAATCGGACTTATAACTGATTATCGATTTAAGTAAAGGGGAAGATAAGGCGATCGTATGCGTTTATTATTATATGCTGCAAAAACGATGACCCTGGACAGAAGCTGTCCTCAAGGTCATGTCCCCCCCCCCCCGAAGGCCTTCTAACCACCTTGAACTGCTCAGCAGGTGATATGATCGCTTTTCTCCCTCGAATAGTCAGCTCTGTCACATACTGATAAACACGACAATTTGGAAAGCAGCAAGCTACAATTCTTAGAAGGAACCCAACGAAGTTGCCTTCTCCGCGATGTTCTAAAATGGTAATCACCTGAATGGAGAGACAGATAACGAATAGTTCACAAAGTGGAACCACAGCGAGTTCTAATTATTAGCCTCATAACCCGGTAAATATTATCCGATGTATAATGCAATAATAAACAGTATTTGGATTTCGTATTAATATAATAACCAGCAAGAGCTCGTCGAAACTGAATATTATCTATCATCCGACACTTAGTTTTTACTGAATACTAATTAATTGTAATAGTACAATACAAAATATATTTAACGGTGGAATATATTTAATGATTGATTTTATTCAAAATGTTAAAACGCTTCTTTAAATATTCATTTATTAAATATGTTTAAATAACATTTATTACATTATTATTCCTCCCCGCATTACTGTAAAATCGAGAAAATTAAACAAGAAACAGTTTCAATGGCTTCACAGTTATACACGCTATGTTGCAAAAGTTATTCCAATACTTCATTTTTCTCTAATACTACGTACCAAAAACAAACCGCATGACATCCCCGATGATGGTATTTCTCTCACTTAGCACAGCAGGATGGAATAGCCGCCTTTCTGTGCTTCACCACCGCTTATCACGATCAGGGTTCGAATCCCATCTACAACACGAAGACCTTTTAAATTTTTTTTTCTTTCGAAAGTGAGTTACCCAGTCTCGTAAGGAGGCGGTAGAATTTTTCATCTCGCAAAACAGGCAAACGTACCTGAAGAACACACGCAATTTGAATATAACACTGAATAAATATTGGCTTTAGATGCTTCGGCCATTATTTCAAAATCGTCATCATCGCCTCTGCTTCATCAGCTGCAAAATTGTCTCATATTTACAAACTCTGATTTATGTGCTATTAATGACCGTCATTCATTTGAAATGCCAAGGTTCAAGTACTCCTAGAGAAAGTCAGTAATAGTTCTAATAAGTAATTCGTAAGTTTACCAAAAGTGATAGCTTCTGTTACCGAGTGATGATGTTCCAAAACATTCAGTGACTCCGGGCATTCATATCACAAATGTCGACCTTTGCACGTCCATACAGTAGTAGAGTGCCGATCAAAGTTCCTGAACAGTGAACTTTTAATCGGTCCACGGATGGCAATGCCTCTGTCTAGACAACCGCAAGCAGAAATTCTATTATTTATTTGTTCTCAGGAGTCCATCGTTACTTAAAATTGTTAAAGTGGTTCATATTCCTCGATCTACATGCCGTGTGTGTGTAGATACTGTTGGTTAACAGTAATATGGGTACTCAGATGATCGTACAACCAATTTTAAGTTACGCTAAAAACAAAATAACTTCAGTTCCTCGTAGTAAGGAATAAAAATATAAAACTAGTATTTACTTTACCTAAATTTGATAATTGAATATATTACTGTCTGTGATAGATCCGGCCGATAACATTTTCTTCCTCCTAACTTTCAGTCTCGAAAGTGAATAGGTGGAGCTGCTACAGCAGCCCAAACATTGTGAAAATCGGCAGGTAACTGATTCCACCTTTAGTTGTAAACTATAGCAATAACTATCATTGTGCATTTCTACATCAAGGCTACACGAAATCAGATGTGCCTAATTATTTACTAAAATAAAGAGCCAAGGGCTTCATTTCGGCGCTGCAAAATGATATAAATTAAGTAGGTATTAAATGAAACATCATTTCAAAACCGAATATAGAAACCGCAAAAGTTTTGCGCAAATTTGACCTGAGAGCTTGCGGGGAATACACCCCGCCATACTACGAGTTGCCCTAGCCGAACCTAATAGGAAAAGCACCCGTATATTGCCTTCTATTGGTCCATTTTGATAGGTTTCACTAGCCTGACAGTTGTTTCGAACTCAAGTCAGAGACTAAGCAGAAACCCAAGAGAGCAAAAACTCGTAGTATGGCGGCGGTGTATTCCCAAGCTCTCTGGTCAACTTTCGCAAGAAACTTTTGCGAAACAAGAAAACAAGAAACAAGAAACTTTTCTGTATTCGGCTTTGAAATGATGTTGGATTTAATATCCACTTAATTGATATAGTTCCTAATTATTATTTATATGTATTCCTGCGTTCTATGATCATTTCTCGCTATATCCAAACTTCTAAGGTTTACATGATACTACGGAATTCATATTCTCGAGTTTCTTTTGGGGGGGGGGGAGTCATCGTTGTCATGGCCAAAGATTGGTTACTTTTGTAATCGGCTGGTTTAAATAAAAAAAAGTGGGGTAGGAAGAAAACTCCTCTAGTCACTTTCTGGAATCGAGCCTGGTATTCTTTCTTCTCCAGGCTTAGGATTATGGAAATTATACGGGATTGCTCTGGGAACAATAATAATACAATGATGATAATCCTCTTTTGCAGATAGTAGTCATGTTTTCTATTGTCCGCGCGGTTAGCCTAGTGGCTTTGCGCTTCGCAACCACTAGGGCGTGGACAAAAACCCTGTTGTCCACGCCCAAGACCGGCTAATTTGGCTATTGTCCCAGGTTCGATTCCCGTCGAAGACTTGAGGATCTTCCTCAGGCATAGCCAAATTAGCCGGTCTTGGGCGTGGACAACAGGGTTTTTTCCTCAGGTTTATCTGGCGTTTTTCATCCCGCAAACAGGCAAACCGGCTCCGTGAACACACACGGATCTACAAGCAAAAATATATCCCCCCCAGCGGCAGACCAGGCGACAAGTCTGGTCTGCCGCTGGGGTACTAACAAGTAGTCGCATCTAAAGTAACACGCGGACCCTGCACAGGAAGCGGGAATAACGCGTAGTGAAAGAAGAAGAGTTGTGTTTTCTATTCCATCACTAGCACTGCTGGTCATAATTTCAGTTGTTCCTGCAGAAAAAAAGAGTGGATTAGTATTTGGCCTCTGGATTTCCGGATTACCTAACCATCTCAACCCACCTATGGTTATTAGTGTGCGACAGACTTCACTTCATGAGTGGGATTCGCCTAAAAAATCTCCAGGGATGCTACTGCAACTTGAATGAATGGTTTCATCGACGTAAGGCGGTTAATCAAAGGAAGGGAAGAAAAGTGAATGCGATATTTTATGATCGGGATGTCTTCTTTAGTACTGCGGCTTATCGATATGATTCAGGTGGAAGAATATTGTCCAGGGTTAGACACCAAACATTTCGTAGAGTGTTTCAGGACAGTAACATAGCAGAAGGGACCGCGAGATCTGTAATGCCAGCATCCAAGAGAGGAGAAAAAAATTCGAGGGCATACAAGAAGCATCGCAATATTCTGTCTGTCGTAATAAATGTTTCACATCTTCGTAATCTGTAAAAGAAAACATCGTTAGGTTACAAATAAATGTATTATATGAATAAGTTCTCATAAAATTTATAAGTTTGGTTTTGGAGCTCCAAGTATAAACGAATCCATTTTGAAAGAAGGTTGGTTTAGAATTGAGCATTTTGCATTGTATACAATTCTAGTATAATTACTTGGTAATGTAATTACAGGTATCTATACAATGTGGAAATGTTTATAGTTTTCATATTTTCCGACTATAAATAAAATAGTTCTCCATTGAATTATTTAATTATATAAAAAAAATCAATCATCCTCAACTATATATGTGGACGGGTTCAATTTACTCCCAGGTGGGAATATAATTTTCTAACGACGCCACTCTTCAATGATGCTCTTCGCTGTGTTGTCCAGCAAGTGGGGAGGGGGGGGGTATGTGTACTTCTATTCCATCCCCCGATCATTGTACCTTACCGATAAATTTTGCTGCTTTGCTCGCATCATAGTCCCTACGATGTGCTGTTGCTTTGGTAGTCGTGCTACTCCTAGTGGCAACTTCTTTTTTTTTTTTTTGATGTGTTAGGCTGCTACTCAATGTTAGCCTAAACCAGTTAAATTCGACATACAAACAATCATGTTCCTCCGAGACATTCATATTTTATGTGCTTTCATTCAAATAGTACCGGAACTACCGTTTTGGTAATTTAAAGTTTTAGAGCCATAAAAGGTGTCGGATATCTCTAAGATCATTAATTGAATGAGAGTATCCGACACTCTCTCGTGACCGCATAAGCTCAGTACTAGTCTTTGACGCCTGTCTCGTTTACGATTTAAATGTGATGATTCTAAATTATGTTTAATAATGATCATGCTGACGAGGGTGAATGTCCTCCACTGATTGATTGATTTTGGTTAGCTCTTGTATCCCTCCTGGTTAATGTGAATGTGGGGGGGGGGGGGGAGTAAAGTTAACATTTAAACAACATGTTGTTCTTATGGATGCTGTTTCTTTTTTCGATAGAAATCCATAAAGCTTTTCTTCCAGTGCTTTTGTGACTGAACAAACTGATCCAAAAATGTTCCAAGCACATGAACATTTTTGAGCCAGTTTATTCAAACTGAAACAATCTTATTTTATTTTATCTTAAGCTGAATATACCTGTTTGGTACTTTATTTCGAAGGTCAATATATCTTCTAATCGAATGTCGCATAACACAGTGACAAAAAATTGTCACTGTGCTATGCGATTATTACGATCGTAATAAATGTTGATTATTACGAACATGCAGTACGTAATAATCAACAAAAGTCCTCGCAAAGAAAAGTCCTGTTTTAATGCTGATTTAGACTCTTTCGCAGGCAGCATTAGTTTCCGCCCGGTGCAACCCTTTTCTATTCCTCCTTGCAGCGACTGACTTTTTTTTTATGTTTTGTATTCAGCCTTCAAGGCCTTTGCAGCCTTTCACTCTTGATCGCATAACCGCTATTCCGTTAGGCTGTTAAATCAAGTGAAGTATTGTTATTAGAAATCGAGTCAAGGTAAAAGTCTCGAGGCAACACGTGTATTACTGTAATTGTATGCATCCTTTAATATTCTCATAAAACAGGCTCATGTTTTCTTCTTTCTCTCTTCCAATTATTCCATTGCAAATGAGAATCCTCTTGTTTCACTGAAGTGAGAAAGAACTCAATAAAAATCTGCATTTATGGTTAATTAATGTCCAGTGTTCAAAGATTGCGATTATTTCACTGGGTTTTTGTTTTGGTTCCCTTTCTATGAGTCACAAGTTCATCCCTGACTGGTGGCGATGCCTCTGACAATGATTCATATCCTGCGTTCGAGAAACTTAGTAAATAAAAACTTCCACTTTCAAGGTTTCTGTTTCTGTTATAAAAGTGTCTTGAACTTTTTCAAGACACTTCAGACCTTGATTAACTTGCCTATTCATTTAATAATTTATCAGGGGTTTACAAATTTTCGTGTTGTGATTCACATTAAAAACATTCTTCTTGAACTTTTCCAAGACACTTCACACCGCCAGTAAATCAGAGCGGTGGCTTCACACGGAGCAAATGCACCCGTGCCCACAGACAAATTAGAATCCACCACGTACAGATGGGAGAGCCGAAGCGCTGTCCGCGTTTTTCTTACATAATTTATGTTTATAGGTAATTCTGAGGGTGGGAGGAGTTTATCTTATCTCATCTGTGTGATCTACCTTTTGTAAAGGAAAAAAAATGACATCTCATTTTTTTCCGGTTTTCTGTCTATTTCCCATTTCATCAGCAAATCGGTAGAAATAATTAAATTAAAACCCACAAGGATGCGAGGGACTTTCTAGGCTTCCTTTTGGCCTTCTTAATGGGTTGATTACTTTAGATCACTCGAGTGTAATTAAAACTATAAAGGGTCTGTCTGTAAACCGCGTGTGTTCTCCGATAAGTTTGCATATTAAATAGAAGGAAAAACTCGAAATAAGTTCCTATAAATGTTCTTTCGGACCACGACTGGAATGGAGCCCACATTCATTCTATCAAAAGTCACTTTGGCTATCGACTGTATACCATGGAGTTACTGCACTTCCTTAACAAAGGTGAAAATAACAGAAAAACGGGCTTGGGAACATGAAACTGATAGTAAATCATTAATGTTCTCTTATTTCTGAAGTGAATTCCACATAGAAAGCTAGTAAACCTTTAGTATAGTATGGTACATCGGTATTGTTGGTGGGAGAGTAAAAGTTAAATTATTCAGGAACCTTGCTCAAAAGTGCAAATAGTACTTTTTAAGTCGATTCCGGACTCTGATCAGCAGAGTGTACGTCTGACACAGGTGAGGAAAATCATTTACCACTCATTATGAATTAAAATTCGTTGTGATTGTTCATTTTTAATGCGATTCACATGTTCATGACAACATATTTGTTTAGAGGAACGCAGACTAATTTTCAACACAGGAAGACAAAGTCCAGCACTCGCATAGGAATCAATGATGACCAAACCAAGTGATTGGTTTTTTTTTTTCCCTTAATGAATCTTTGTTTGTCTAGTTGCTGAAATAAATGTTTGAAATAAAACTTATTAAATAAATCTCTTGCAAACATCTTGCAGGATGTTTGCAAGAGATGTTTACCAGAGTTATCCATCTCTGGTAGACATGTCTATCGATAGGCCTGTTTATTTCTTGCTTCGTAAAACGCTGTATTAGCCGAAGAGTAATTTACTTGGTTTACTTTATGGAACACCTCTGAAGGTTAGAATTTATCTGAAAATCCGAATGCCTTCCTTAGTGCTTTCAAAAATGTTGTCTGTCTCTAACCATTAGTCCTAACACTACAAAATTTAGCACTTTCTTCTTTTCCCTTTGACGGACAAAAGTGTACGTTCTGTTCGTATCTGGAATTCTGACTCTTACAAGTGACGACTAAATTTGTCTCTTCTGTGCATTTCGAAATATACATAAGCGTCTGTTGAGTTTTGTCCCTCTATCTAAATACAGCAACCATGTTCTTGACGAAATTTAATAAAATTTCTATTAAGATCATAACTAAAATTTCAGTAGTTATCTGGATTTCGGTTTAAATCGGACCATTTTAATGGCGACATTAAAAAATATTTGAAACAAAGCCAAATTATATGCTGCCAATGATAACGAAAGCACTGCGTGCAACATGTAAAAAAAAAAAAAAAAAAAAAAAAAAAAAAAAAAAAAAAAACCTGCTCCAGATTCAGTTTGCAGTGGGATAATGAATGACGCCATTTCCACACTTGATAAGAGAATTTTTTTTCTTCGTTTACTTTTTCTTTATTTCAGTTAGAAAGGGATAGAACTCGGAAAACATGTTTTTAACGATTTTTGTAACATTTGAAAATTTGTAGGGGGAGGAGGAGAAGGTGACAGAAACTTTTAATTTAAATTCCAAGGATAAAACCAATTAAGGTGGATTGTTCAGGAAAAAAGTCAAAATAAATTTTAAAAAAAATCTCTAATACAAATAGTCTCTGCCTTTAAAATGAAGTATGCACATCCGAGAAAATCAGAAAAAAATGCGTTCCATACTTTAGCAGCCATCTTTTAAATTTAATTATCTAAACGTGTTCTTCCCCCTGGTCAGCAACTGAAGCTAGTAGCATTGTTGGTGCCCTTGGCAAATTCTTTGCTACTCGCCTTTTTTTTTTTCTCTTTCCTCCAGTGTAACAATTTCTATAACTTAAATTATGTCTCTTGCGCCATTGGTAACTCAGTGCGATATTCTTCCTAAACGCCTCTGACTAAAGATGAGTTGAGTGATGTCTTACTGCGCTTGAAGAGTTTTTCATTTCACATAACAGACATAAAGGCGAGAAGAAACACACGCAATTTACAGACATAATATACTGGCCTCGTGGTCTTAGTCGCCTCTCCTGTATAGAGTTAGGGTTGCATAGAATTCTGTCCAACTCCAGCTCTCACTGGTCACATTATCAGCGATCTGAAACTGGCACTGTTTACTCGATCGCTGTAAAAATGCCCAAAATTTCACTAATATAAACCACACCATATTTTAGTTACGTAATACTAGCGCATAGTTTTCAATTTAATTTTTCCTTGATGTACTGTACACTCGGTTTATTTGTTACCTGTTGCAAATACACGTAATAGTATATCATTTCAAATATATTTGCCACTAAAAAAAAAAGTTCGATTTTAATCAGAAAGTTTAGTTAAGAGCCGGAACTAAACTATTGCATCTTTCCAACCGGAGTAGAGTTTAGAATTGGTGGCAGTAATAGTATTCTGAGAGCGTTTGGCGCATCCAATCGCTTAATTTTTTCACCAATGAAGTAATTTGCTTCCACACTGTTTATTTGTAAATGATGCCCGACAAATTTGTTATTAAAGGGGATCTAAAATATTAATACTATTTAAATTTTTTTCGGTTAATCTTCGAGTGGTCTATTCTTCCTATAATTTTTTGTTGATGCAGATATTTTCTTTGCAAATATTACTGAAGTCCTCTCATTTCATATTCCAATCATAAGGATTCGGAGCGACGCAGTTGTCTCGTTCATTACACCAATCAAATTATTGCACAGCACCAACGATAGACCCATTACTGCCATTTCCAAATCAAACCAAATCTTAGTTTATTACTTGCAAATTTGACATCCGCTTTATTTCTCTGAAACCCGACCTGAAGGGCAGTAAAGAACGCGACAATGAACGACTGTTTACATTACGACCTTGACAACTTTGCCAGAAGTATCATGAACAGGAAATTCATGTGTAGTGTCGCCACTAACAAACGCCGTGAAGTGCACGTCTACCACACCATGACCTGTCTGCGAAAGACAAGGAAAAACCAGTTACATTCATGATTTGTAACTGAGAAGAGGTGCGTTTCTTTGACCTTTCTGCGGACAAAGTGATCGTCTCTGCGAAGCATAATGCACACTAGAAATTAAACAAATGCTGCATTAAACTTTATTTTCTTTAAAGAAAACGATAGTGAGAGATTCCTAGGGAGAGAAAAAAAAAGTCAGGGCAAAATTTTGCTAACATCTCAGAATATTAAAATACCGTGTAATGTTTTTTGAATACAAATGTCCAGCTATTTGTAAATGCTACAGTTTGTATGCAATATCAAATACCGAGATTGTTTCCACACGATGTGCATTCTGTCATTCACATTATTTAGCTACTAACGGTTAAGTCTTTTACACTTACATTAGTATTTACATTCCACTGAATCTAGTAAATTCGGAAATGTTTATATTGACAGATAGTAAATTTCACAAAAATAAATAAAATTCAATATCAATTTTTAGTAAGCCTCAAACAAATTTCATTAAAAGTGTTTTTTTTTTTTAACCAAAATCGAAATAAAAAAAAATCTTCTCGAAAGAAACATTAAGGCCTGGTAAATTTTTGGCACAATGAGAAAAAAAAAGTCAATTGAAGAAGTTTTGATTTTTTAAACTAACCCCATTTTTAAATTAAAACGGTATTTATTTTATTTAGCTTGTAATTCTGTACTTTTCAATTAATATTTATTAATTAAATTTTAACTTTTTACAATGTGCATGTTGTATTTTATACGACTCCTCATTCTAATTAACTTTTATCTTCCAACTGATCTCTTGGTCCGCTTTTAAAATCAACATTTTCTAAACCGACTGCTTCATTTATCGCCTGCGATAATTTACGCCACTCTCCCATTGACGATTTAACCCTTCAGTAGTGTCCGACTCTTGATAACTTTGTAGTTACCAAGAGTCGTTCTTGCCACAAAGTGATTTAGTGAAATTTTTACAGGGTAGTTCACCATTGCTTTCCCATCCCCCCCACCCCTCGTATTTTATCTGGGCTTGGGTCTGCATATAGCTGACGAATCAGACCTATGGCTGGGTCAAAGTATTCATGGCTTATCACGCTGTAAATGCGTGTGTTCACGGGGCCGGTTGGGCTGTTCTAGGGAGACGAAAACCCCCAAATTTCCTGGTGAAAAAAGCCCCTCTATCTCCGTATGAGATCGGCTAACTCACCTTTATCGAAAGAGACCAGATAAAGATTCCTCACGTCATCGAACTCGGGTCTTTCCGACCAAAGGAGGCTCCTCTCACATTAAACATCAGTAAATTAGTCGTTATTTTCATTATTTTTCATGACTTAAACGCAAGCTTAAGCACATATTTATGAGAGCTAATTTGCCATTTTGAGACCAGGTTTGTTTGTGTGTGTCCGTCCGTCCGTCCGCACTGTTCTTCAATTTTCATGCATTCGGTACGTAAGTAGTCTGGAAAAAAATTCGGACTCACTCGAGTGTTTTTTTTTTTTTTTTTGTCTATATAAGTTCACGTAATTTAAATTTACTGAAACTGAAATCATCATACAGTATCCATGTATATCAAGCACATAAAGCAACATGGTGAAAAAAAAAAGCACAATAAAACTGATACAAAGTAAGGGAAAAAATATAAAAATAAAAATATATTCACGGGATTCTTTTGCTAGGAACCAAATATGGTACTTTTTCAAGCTATTTGAGGCCCCAGTAATAAGGATAACGGAGACGCACTCCAGGAGACGAATCGTCTGCCACCTGAAGACTTACAAAAAACATCCATGTCACTCTTAGAATTCGAATCCATAGCCGAAGAGAGGACATGATATCCGCTCTAGGCCAAGAAAGCGGGAAAATAATGCACTAAAGTAAGGGAGATCGAAATGATGGTTGGTTTTGGAAAATACAAAATTGTATATTCAGTGCAATCAAGTTGTTCTGAATTCATTTCAATAAAATGTGAACCCTTGTAAATGATATTACAATAGGGCTGTCCAGGTTTTATGGATCGCATAACTATGGAAAATTAATTACTTTCGCAACATATGCGTGATTTTGTGAATACTGCCGTACAGTGTGCTTAAAATATAGGATCATTTAATTTCGTAAGATATTCTCTCAAATGGGAAAAAATTTTTCCCACTGAGTAAATACAGCTGGAGTTTGGATGGACGAGTTTATCAAAACGGTATAAAATTCACCACTGGTATCATGAAGATTAATCGGAACCGGGTAGAGCTCTAACCCGTCATCTTGATGAGAAGGATTCATCGACAAGTAACCTAAGCTTCACGCTTCTACATGAACAGTTAAAGAAGATTAATGTACATTAACATTATTGTTAATAAGCTTGAGTGTATTTGTTGAAAGTGGAACTCACTTTCACGTTTGCCGACTGCTTTGCTTTGTGGAAAATAAAAATGAGTTCTTTCGCTTGCAGCGTTGAAATATTTTAATAACTTCGGAGATGTTTTGATTCAGGGTGCACTTTGCCAGTCAGACAAGTAGCTGTGAGCAATCCGTCACGACCCTGAACGTGGCGGTTGCATCATACACCGTTGAACTACAGACCAAACCAGCTGGGAGTAGTTTCTGTATACACCTATTCGTTGCTTTCGATTTTTTTCTTCTTCTTCTTATTACTTTGCAAATAAAGCTTTTCTCTATTTTTTAAACAATCAAGAGTTTTCAACAAACTGCGAGAGGTGATTTTAATCTGCTAGCAGACTTTCAGATCCCCCCCCCCCCCCTCTCTCTCTCTCTTCTCTCTCTCTCTCTCTCTCTCTAGGACGGGATGAGATGTTAGAATGTTGTAAGAAGATTGAGAAGGAGCTCTTTCTCCACACACACACTTACCGGAAGAAAAACACGTATGTCTTTATTTGTATAGGCGAAAAAAAGTTAACACGAACGATATTTGCATGTTTTGCATTTATACAGATTTATTTCGATGCAGTATGTAATTGAGTACTGAATTTTTAACAAAATGTTTAGGGAATGACTGAAATTGTAGTTTTTTTTTTTTTTTTGAAAAACATAGTGAAACAAATGAAGGCAACAGTCGCTATGAAAAAATGCAAGATAATATGGACGAAATATCCAGCATATTTTTGTATAACACAAAAGAATGTTGCTGTGCTATGCTTACTTTTATATTAGGCAGTGAAATTTACTTTATTCGTCTGAGAAATAATAATAGAAATCTTATTTTACTTATAATATATAAATCACGGCTTTAAATAGTTTAAAATAATATTTTAAAAGATTATTCTAAATGATTCCCGTCGGTGACGCGAGCAGCTGAAGGATCTTCCTCAGCCATAGCCAAGTTAGCCGGTCTTGGTCGTGGACAGCAGGATTTTTCCCCCACTTTACCTGGGGTTTTTCATCCCGCAAAGCAGGCAAACCGGCCTTGAGAACTCAACATTACGGACATAGGATACATCGGGGGGGGGGGGGGGGGGCTAACCACCTTATCCTGTGAACGGTTTGGGGTCCGATGATTAATAAACCCTCGACACCGCAAGGTAAAAGAGGGTAAAAGGGAGATGAGATGAGATTCTAAAAGCAAATGGATGCCTTTTTCATATCATAATTTACAATTAGCTTCTAACTGTCTTCCGGCGAGTTCTCAAACGTTCAATGAAGTAATCGCATCCGGATTAAATATCTAGACATGATTAATTAATCTCTAACTAGAGAAGGGGAGGAGAACAAAACAGGTTTTTGTTTGCCTGTTTTGTTCCACAAGTAAAGACAATGGGCGATGTAATGATTTCTTGTTTCTGTGACAGCAACAGGTTCTTCTTTATGACAAGCAGTTAGATTTCATCATCGGTAGGCGAGATATTGTAATGCCGTGATAAATATTATTTGAAATGGGGAAAAAATGAAACAAAATCAGAGATTTTTTTGCGTGAAGCGGACGCACCTCAATGCCAGTTTGTCAATAAAAGAATATGCAGGAATCGAATACCAAACACGTTTCGTGTGCAATCGCTACTCAAATTTGTTTTTATTTTCTTCCCTATAGATTAACTGATCTGCTCTGGATGGTAGACCTGCCCCTCTACCCTGGAATACACCAGGAAGTCAAACCCCTCTTGGCTGGGAGATTGCCAATTTCATAGTGCAATATGCAGGTGCTCGTGGACATTGATCGTTATGTTTTTCCACATGTGTGAGGAGTGAGGTGGTCTGATTATGTTTTGAGAGTGAAAAAGTGTACTCCTCATACAAAATGTATAATTTTATTGTAACTTAATATTTAATTCATTAGTGGTCCCTAGAGCCCACGACCATCCCAATATCCTTGGCTTTCGTAACAGTAATTTTAATAGGATAAGGTGGTTAGCCTTATGCCTATTAATATATTTTTGTTCGAAAAGACCTGGGATTCACACCTAGTTCTTCCAAACAAAACGCATGGGCGATACCGACCGACCTACGGATGTTTTATTTGGCATGTTTATTTGACTCCTGCAATGAATCATGTTCGGTTTGTAGAGCACACTCCCCTGGTTCCCTTAGTTTATCCATCTATGGTCACGTACCTCATTCTATCTTGGATAGATTATCATAAAAAATAACTGCAAATTTACTTTGGTATAATTTTTTTGATTAAATTATGGTAATTTGCAGATTATTTATTGAACATTTAGCTATTTAGTGTTCATTAAAGTATGTTTTCAGAGTTTTATAACTGAATCGCATTTAATTTTATGAGTTACTTATTTTATGCTTTTCATTTTACGCGCTGTTTGTAGTCTAAATACAGAAGCCACAAAACAAACAGTAATCACTGTACACTAATCTGGTAAAGAGTTAATATTTTCAATAATATGTCATAAAGAAATACTGTCCTTCCTAAAATTATTAAGTGGCGCCCATGTTATCGAATCACATTGGTTACCGATAGGTATACCCTTGCTACTATCTCTGGTCATACTATGATCAATAATGAAATTGAACTCGATGAGTAGAACAATAAAACGAACACCTTCTTATAACATCTCGGGAGCTCTGGTGAAGGTTTTCCAAAGGGTAATTCCTTCATTCAACTATTCATTTCGCAGTAACAGACTCTTCTTCAATAGGCAACTCTGTTATTTGAATCCAGTACCACTGGAATACGTAGTAGTGTTCGTGTAAGAAGCACAAAAGAGAAGAAAACTTGGACCTGTTATTATTTGAAGTTTTCTTTTATAAAGCGTGTTAGAAAACTTTTAATGAAGTCACACGTTATCGAAATGGTGAAGCATGTGCTCATCATGACGTTCTGTGCTTCTTACACGAACACCACTACGTTTTTATGACAAACAGCCAACACAATCGCTCATTCTTGCCTCTCTGCCTCATTCCGGATCACGTGCACATTCCTCCAAATCACGAGTTAACGTCATGGCAACTGCATTAATAAGCAGGCTATAATCACGCCTGTAGACTCGGAGTATTGCGGCTGTCATTATGGTCAGAACCATAATGAACCAAAAACCAAATTCTTAGCAATTCTTTTAAGTATTCGTGAAGAAATCTTCCTCGTTTGCACCCTCTTCACTGCATGATTTACCTTTTAGCGTATAAAAAGCACTCGAGTGCCACGCATTATCATTAAGAAATGCGGTCTGGCAGGTCTCATCGCTAGTCACCCACTGCCAGGTTCTTTCCGTTGACGTCGTCATGCAAAAGTGATGATTGCGACCAACCGATCACTTGCAGTCATTTCTACTTCTTAATTATGAATTGTTTCGCTGCGGCCATGACTTTGCAATCGTCCTGTCGAATTATCGTACTTAGTGTAGCGACGTTATGAAAGATTGACTCGCGAATTACGTCTGGTTATTTATGCATTATTTGACCACGGGTTGGCTGCTCTCCAATATCTCATTACGTAACTAGTCCCGTCTGGGTTATCTGCATTTCATTGAGCCATGACCTTCTTACGCTTCGTGTCGAAGATCTGATGAAACATTTACTTTACCTGGAACGAGTTACTCAAAGTCTTGGGTGAAATCTCAATGTCGAAGTCTAGACTGCTGCGATCCGAATGCGCAATTTTGTGTTTATTAACCGCCGCATTTCGAGACACGGGATCGCGTTATTTTCTTAGACGAATTTATTTAATTACACGCAGAATATTTAAAAATGTTATTTAGACTTACTTATTATCTGCTCATTTGTCTAATTAAACCAGCATTACTCTAATTACTGAAATCGTTTTTTGTCTCATACGGAGATGGTCGATCTAAGTACGAAATAAATCGGCTATATTCGCCTGGTTGCATTAGCTGCCTCGGTGTTATATTTAAGTACCGGTTTTTTTAAATTTCTTAGACAGTCTCACGGCATAAGCCCTTTTACTAAGTGCAGGATGTGTAATCATTCACTCCAAATATATCGCATATTTAAAAACAAAAGAACTTATATACACAGGATTAAAATGATACTGTGAAACATTTATAATAAATAAAGAAAAGTCTTACAGAAAGTAAAATTCACGTCATTAAGATGAATGTTTTATAGGATCGTTTTATGTAAGTACCGCCGGTCACGCCGCAGAGGTCGTAATGGTAAGCGATTTCTTCTTGTCCATAACGTTTACCTCCTTTTCATAAGTAATAGTGCTCAGTCAACGTCTTATATAGGAATAAATGCAAAATCCAAACGGTGGGTCCACATTTAAACTGTGTTTGAAACCTTCTCTTTGGGGGAGAGAGAGAGAGAGAGAGAGAGAGAGAGAGAGAGAGAGAGAATAAAATTCCGCAGATCTGTGGGTTCATGAAACCACCATACGCAACGCGATTTCTGCTGTGTTGACATTGTGCAGACGCCCCCAACATGGGTACCCAAGGTTGAAGAGTTACATTCGAGATTTCGGGGTTATTTTTCACAATGGCGTAAGTTCCATTCTACTTTTGCAAGAACTCCGAGTTCTCCTTTTACTAAACTTATTAGCACAAATTAATTAAACTACAAGAATCCGACAATCCAAAAATTATCCAGCTTAGTTTTTTAATTAAACTCATTGCAAGACCTACTTTCACCATTCTTACAGACTTCAAACTTATTGCGGAATATATTAACTTATAGGAAAGTAGATCGAGATTTTAATCTTGCCATATTCACTTTCTTTTTAGCGTTATAGCATCATACATACACTGGTGTCCAAAAACTAAGGACGAACTACATTTTTACCTGTATATGAAACGCCATTTTCAAATGGTGTTTCATATGAAAATTTCACCATTGTAATAAATTATATTACACAAACATGTGTTATAAATTTCTGGTTCAGATTAAACTGCAACACGTTTTTGGCAAAAATTACAAATTTCCTAAAGACACGTTAAGGAATTAATGTTCACTGCTTACATAAAACTATGCGGAGAGACCTTTCAATATGGAATATGTCCATCCCTTACTGCGATGCAGCTCTCACAACGGCGTACCGCGCTTAGCACCAAGTGGTTCAAAAATTATTGAGGCAAACAGGCCGACTCCATCTTCAGAGCAAGAATAGCGCCTTGTTTGTTTGTTTTATGGAAGAGGATTTCGAGCAGCAATGAGTCTCCCTATTGCGTCCCAAACGTGTTCTATAGGTTGCGATCTGGGAAGCGTGCTGACCATTCAATTCGATTAATATCCTCGGTTTCCAGAAGTATCTCCACTGCACGTGTACGATGTGGAGTGGCACTATCATTCATAAAAATGAATTCTTCGCCTACAGCACTACGGAACAATCGCACATAACGTTGAAGAACTTCTTTGCAATATCGTTCACCAGTCATAGTCCCATTTTCCAACATATGTAGCTCGGTGCATCCATTATGCATGATGCCTCTCCATACCATGACCCCAGCACCACCATCTATCCCTTTCAAGAACATTCTCGTGATAGTAAGCACTTTACACCAAATACTATCGCCTAGAATCGGAGGAAAGACTAAAACAACTCTCATCTGTAAAAAATACATTAGCCCTTTGGTGCCTCGCCCAGTTATTATGGACACAACACTACCGAAAATATGCTCTACGAGGAGTTGTGGATAAAGGAACGGAGACTACATGCCATCGAACGTATAGGCCTACTTGTCGCAGACATCTTGCCTCAGTTTGTCTAGATATCGGCGTACATTTGCTTGAATTGAGCCGACTTGCAAACTGACCTGCTGTGGTGCGTGGATTACGTTTTGCTGTTATAACCAAAAACCTCTCTTCACGCTTGTTAGAGCGAGGGCGACCTCTTAGCAAACGTCTGGAACGCATTCCATCAGTTTAAAACGCTGTCCAGAGCCCAGATACAACGCTATGCGAGATTCCAATCTCTCTGGCAATATCAATAATTCTGCAGCCTTCTTCAAGCTTTCCAATAATTCTTTGCTGCATGAAATCATCCAGATGATGTCTTTGAGACATTGCAAAACATCCAAGTTTGCGACTTTATTCTTTCATGAAAAAAGCTTCCTTCAAACACAGTTCGCTGCATGGTAGCCTTTTGCCTTTTATCCCGTCGAGTGCTACCACGTGACCTCTTTGAGCGCAATTCGAAAATTTGATGTGTACCTGCTTTCTATTTGAAAGCGTCAGTAATACGACTTGCCGCAAGTTGATTCGCCTGAATTTGCGGTTGTAATCTTCAGAAATAGTGTTCGTCCTTAGGTTTTGGACACACCAGTGTATATATATATATATATATATGACTTAATTAATTCTCTATTTGACTGAAAAGTCCTTGGTGGCACTATTATGGTTAAAGTGGTAAAAAAAAACGGGGGAGGGGGGATAGAATATTGCAAATAACTCATGGATGTTGGTAAAAGCCTACTTTGAATAAGATGGCACAGCCGTCCATTGCTTTTAAATTGAACTATCTCGATTTCTCAAAAATAGCTGAGCCCAATAAGAGCATTTGTATCGAAATATATCCCTGACATCGCATTTTTCTGTTGGTTGCGAGTAATCTTCAGCAAGGTTCCAATCGCGGTACCAATTCAGCATATGCTGCGGAAACTTTCTTAGGTGGGATTACCAAAGAAAAGGTCTTCCGTGGTATTTTAACTGTACCATCAGAACGTCCTGAAAGACGCAAGATATTTTATTTAAATAGGAACCTCTAAGCACAACAGGTAGCGACACCTTTTGGTTGGAAGCACAATCGCGATACTGTTGTTAACATCCGGGTTCGAATTCAACCCATAGAAGGCGAAGGCACTTTTAAAGATTTGAACGTGCGGAGTTGAGTTGAAATGGTTTCCTTCCTTTTGAACTCTGCGAGGTCTTTTCAACTGAAAGTGGGTGAATTAATCTCAAAAAGGAGAATGAAAGTTTTTTTTTTTTATTTCTGTAAAACAGACATTCCAGCTCGAGAATACGAGCTGGAATGTCTGTTGATTGGTAACCGTACAGTTACCAAAATTCACAAACCCCAAGTTACTTGGCATTTTTAAATTTAATAAACAAAAGAAACAAATAAAGAGAAAATGGGATAACTTTCAAACCTCACATAGTAATTTCCTGTTTGTTATGTGCTTTCTATGTGCCATCTTTGACTTGCAAATACTGAACTATTGTTTTGTAAATATTTTTTTATAAAAAAGCGGATAATTTCTATTTAAATGAGAAAACTGTAGTTTCGAAGTATCATACATAAATACGCGAGCACGCATCCACCTCTTCTGTTTTCGAATAGAACAACGACAATCATAGCATGTATTTATATTTAAATAATTTTAATTTAGAATTAAACAATTTACTTATAAAATATATAACTTAATACATAAAACGTTTACATTTAAAATTGTTTTCAGATTATTGTTTTTGTGCGAAAGTTAATTGCTCATGTTGTTATTCATGTATATTTCGTAATGTAGGTCTAGATATGAAACATATGCATATATATATGTTATTTTCGTGTTTTACACACACAAACGCTATCAGATGAAGCTATTTGAGTGTATTTAAGTGTATTTCGTTATATGGCACATAATTTAACGCAGAGGTTATTAATGAAACTAGCAATACAGGGTGTTCGGGATAAATTTGACAGTTTCGTAAGGAAAAAGAAAATCTTCTTTGTATCTATTAAATTTAATGAATTGACAAAAAAACATTACAGGCAGAGTTAATTACAATACTATCAACAAGATTTACTCAAAATAACCACCATTAGCATCGATCACAGCTTCAATTCTGCTTCGGAACCTCGAACAAGCTGATGCTACAGTCTCCCTGGGAAGGGCCGCAAAAACTGTTTTAATTTTATCCATTAACTGGGCTTTTGTATTACTGGAAGTGCGATTGGTGTCTTTTTCAACTGCGCCCCATACAAAATAATCCATGGGGTTAAGGTCTGGGGAGTTTGGAGGCCAAACATTTGGACTGGTGAAGTCGTAGAAATTTTCAGACAACCATTTTTGACTTTTCCCAGAGGTGTGGCAAGGGGCCGAATCCTGCTGCCATACATACGGCCTACCATTGGCTACCCTTGTTATCCAGGGCTTGACTACAGTTAGCAACTCCACGAACAAAGCCCGAATTCCAATGCCAGGGTTCTTCAACACCTGTTCCTGCAGATTTGCGAGGAATTCTGCTGTACGAACGCAATCAGATCGTCTGCTAGGGATCTTTCTTCTTGCTACATCCTCGTAGTCACCATTGCAAGTCTCTAGTTCATGCCTGATTGTTTTTACTGTATTCAGGGAGCATTGGGCAGCAGTCGTAATATCCTTATTTTGATGGCGGGCACGAATCATCATGATACAAGTTATTCTCTTCCATGATTCAGGTGGGTTCCAGCTATCCATCCTTTCTGACATCTTGTATATGAATGAAGAAGGGTCCAAACTTTTGACCTTTTGATGACTGAATGCAGTTGATATCGCTTGCTACGTCCATCTTTTGAAAATAATATCGCTCATGTTCTAAATCTTTCGAGCTGTATTAAGGATTTTACTATGAACAGTTGTTTTGTACGTTCGCGAGCTTATTAAAAAAATGTTTCCTAACGAGAAAATGCAAAATTCTTGTTTAGCATGCTTTCAAGGAATTTCAGTATTTTATTTATAATGTATTTTATTTTTTTAAAAAAAAAGTATTGTAATTATTTCGAATTGTTTATTTAGTAAGAAAATGATCTGCTGTTCAGAAATGAGAGAACGAATTCCTAGTTCAAAATCAAATCAGATAACGCCGTTTAAATAGAGTACTATTAAAAAGAGGAAGTGCGTTTTTGTTTATTGTTTACTTATTAATTATATGAAGGTGGCACTTCGCATAAATCACGAATAGCAATTTTTGTAAAATTGTTCGGGATCGCTTTCTTTCTATTCTACACTACTTCAAAACACGATTTACTGCAACTTTCTTTTGGATACGCTAGATGGCACTACAAGCACCAATAGATGAAAACGATGTATCGTGCAAAATTGCATTACAAAATTTATATTACTATCACTAAATTGGAACTCAGCAAAGGTTAGGGATTATTAAACATTCTCTGGGGACGAATTTTTTGCTCCACCTTCAGAAAGGAATCGTTTTCATGGTGACCTACCTTACAATTTTTAGTTGCATTAAATATGACAGTATTAAGGAAACTTAATATATCTTTTTAAAAGTATATGCACATTTTATTTATAAATTTATTCGAAATAAGCTGATATTTTATCAGCTCTTCTATTATTATGTAGTGTTCGTGCAGATGGAAGCCAAAATTCGGTTACATTAGAATTCTATACGGCTAAACATTATCGCTTGTGAAGTGCTAAAAAAATAGTAAAAAAAAATTATCAATATTCATATTTTTTCCTTCAAATTTTATAAGCAAGTGCAGTTTTCTTTGTTTGTTTGTTTTTGCTATGAGTGCCAACGACCCGAAAGCGCAGACTTCGCCCTCCTTGAGATATTCTGTTAGAGAAATAGTTATCAAACTTTCATTTATTTATGTATTTAATTTTTGCATTAACAATGTATGTTGTCGTGCTTCTTTGTACAGTATTTCTAATCACGGTACTCGTAAAAATCGTTTTTTGATTGTTGTTTTAAATATATATATATATATATATATATATATATATATATATATATATATATATATATATATATATATATATATTTGTACTATTCAAATTATATTATTATATAAAACTGAACGTAAAGGACTTTAAAAGCAATTTAACAAAATTAGTAGTAGTCTAATTTGCAGTTAACTAGAAACTATTTCATGATTATTTGTGCATCAGCCAATCTCAAGCCAGTGGTTAATGGGATGCCTCCAAGTGGTACTCTAAAATCGGCTGAGCATATGGAAATGTGAAGAAATTAATAACGATACACAGTTGTTTATTATTATTTTTAATTTCGAGTAACACATCTAGATTTAACATTCTGAGTAAAAACCCTATACGACGCTATTTCATTGAAATGCCAACAAAATTTCATTACAAGTTGTGTCATGGTTCTAGACTGTTCGTAAAAAGTTATCGTTTATCTGTTCACCATAGTATGAAATAAATTCTTTTGTTTTACTGAATTAAAGCAATGGTATAACATTATAATAATGGTATGATATAGCAATGGTACGTAACACTATGTTCCATAGATTTTCCAGAAAGACAAAAGAATCGCACTGTATTGCTACAATGATTGCAACTCAGCCGGGCCAAAACAACAACACTGCACATCTGCCATAGCCACCTAGATATCTCTGGCATACGCTTCAACCAAACTCAAATTGCCTGAGTTGTCCGTCTCACTGCATGTAGAACCCACATCGTACAGCGAACTACACGCACATTCAAATAATAAAATCTTTACACCCGCTGTATGCAAAAAGGTTCTCCAAAACGCACTTTAAAAGGTACGTGTTGTAGTGAGGAATTATATTTAAAAATGGGAGTTTGGGGTTGCGTCAACCCACATTCGCTACATCAAAAATATAAGGCAGTATAGCACTGTGTTTTAGGAGAGGACTGGCGAAGATTCTTTCGCTCCATAAAATAAATTAATTGTCCAAATTAATTACATAAAAATAGCACTGTTTTTAACAGAGGGAAATTTATGTCGAACTCTGAACTTTAAAATTAAAGGCAATATGACTCGGAGTCAGTTTTGCACGCAGCATGGTTTTCATTTTACGCCCCTCCTTGTGTTACCAAGAGAGTCTTGCATTCGCATGGCGCTGTTTCTTAAAATGTGGGAGGTGGCATTTTCATTCGTGGATAAAGAGAACTGCATGTCAAGAAGAACGGTGTGCCGTAATAGCAAACTATTTTTCATTTAATTCTACTTATTGGTCCCTAATAATTTCTGTCCTGCGGGAATTCTGACCATCTGTCCCTGTCTATTACGCCTTTCAGGCCTCTAATTCGCGCAGCGTTTCCTGAACGTAAAGTTTCCAGTCGTGAAACTGATTCCCATTAAATAACTTGAACAGTGCTAGAGAATCCCAGCATTGTGACGTCATCGTTACACTGTAATGCACAAGCTTATTTATAGACAAAGCAGAATTATTAACGCTCGGTGAACTGCAATCCCTCCTAAGTAGGCAGATGTGAAACGAGCGTGCGGTCAGATTAAATTCTTTGCTGCCCGCAGAACAGAAAGTGTAAAATATTCAAGATTCATTCAGAGACAGCCATAACTGATCAAACTCTTTGACGCAATTTTGAATTTCTAAGAAATGGTGTAGGACTACTTGATGCTCATTTTAAATGAAATTCCTCTTTAATACTTCAGTAATGTGGAAAATTTGCGGATGGAGAGCCTTGCAGTATTCGGTATCTCACTATTACAAGGATGTAAAAGGGGGAATGGCAGGTCTAGTGGGTTTTCTCCGCGTGCGGCAATGCTGTTTTCAAGTAATTGTTGAGATTAACTATGCCGATCTTCGAGGGGACTTGTGAAACGGACTGCTAATCTTTACATGGACACGTTAACTTTTTCTTTAAGCAGCTTCATTTCCGAAGTGTTGCGAGGGATGTGTTAGGTGGAGATGAGCTTGCCTTCTCCTGCTCCCGAGAGCTCGTTGAGAAATGCCTATAAACGCTTAATCAGGTTAATCCAAAAGAAAAACAAAACCGAACAGTTATCTTTGAAGCGGAGTCACCTTGGTTACAGCGTTCTATTTTCTCATCACGAAACACATAAAAAAATATTGCCCTCCTTGCTTATCTCTGGAAAGATTCTCGGGAGGAATCTGCACCAGCCGGTTATAACTGGATGACATAATGTCTTAAGAGGCATTTTGTTTTTCTTAGGAAATTTAAACGTCATTTGACTTTTCTTCTTATGAATAGCGCAGAAATCCTTTCACTTTTAAAAATGTGCTTATCGTACAGACCTTTGCGTGCTGGCGATGTAACTTTGTGTACGTAAATGCTCTCCGTGCATAATGACAGCGACTCTCTTAATCGATTGTGACTACCACCGGAGAAAGAGTTATCTGGCTAACCCAAGCTTTGCTGACAAATAATTTATGCCATCTGTAGCTGAATATTCTTAAAGCCTCGCTGATATTCGTGTTGCGTCGGAGCCTCGCCGTGTTACGTCCGTGACTGCCACTATCCATTTCAGTGTGTTCCTCCGGCTGGAATGAACGTGACTGTGAAAGAGAAGGATTATGATGATCACACAACCGAAATTGTAAAGGGAATTTGAATTTTGAGTGTGAGGCTGCATAACTAGAAATTTCACACGTTAAATGCCCAAATCATCATGATTATAATGATCCTGTTCCTTAATTACAATCATGCGAGCGATTTTATAACCGATATCGGCTGATATTGCCTTGTCTAATCAACACTTAGACTCAAGTGGCAAAATTACTCCAATAAATAATAAAATTTATTATTTTTTTCATTTGAATTATTTTCACCGCTTTAAAATTTGATTTGTTTGTGTCCTGCGGGATTTCATAATGCAAATAATATTGTCTGACAGGTGACTCGAAGAACAGACAGCCGTTGTCTGCCTGAATCTTTCCCTTATCGTTCCCAGCGCTAATCTCAGACACCAACAGTTACAGTATTCTGTCACACTACGTCCGCATATGCATTGCATCAACGTTCTCGGTTGATACAGTATGTGTGGTGTTTGCTCGTCCTTTCATATCTCTGACGTCATACAGAACTTCGTGTTATCAGTAGCGCTGGTGTGACCTTTTTCAACGCAAGAAAAAAAAAAAAAACATGAAAGGATTAAACCACACTATAAGAAAGGTTTTTGTTTTCGTGTAGTAAAAGTTTTTTTTTTTTTTTTTTTTGTAATCTTACTTTTTGCATTACATGTACGCTGAGAACTGGAAATGTTGACGTCAAATAAGATTTTATGATGACATTTCCTTATTGATATGTCCTGTGATCTTAAAAGTAGAAATTACTTAAGAACACTCATCAGAGTTTTTTAAACGAATCTTTATTATTATGATGGCACGATATGAGAATTTCTCAAAATGAGCTCCTAACCTGCTATGAACCGCGTGATTAGAGTGGAGGGCATCGTTTTAAAATTTATTTGAACTGTTTATAGTTTTAGTGGTTGTTTTTCAAATATTCAGTCGTTGTACGCATGAATTTCTCTTTGTCTTTTACCCTAAACAAAAGTGTCGTTCGATTGCGCAAGTCTAAAATTTTGCAAGAGTACAGAGACTGTCTGGTTTGATCTGGTTCGGTCTAGTCTATTGTGCAACGTGTAGCGAACACTTCTCTTTGTATGTACATACAGACTTCCACATCTGTTTTCCCATCAGCTTGTGTTTGTGATTCTACAAAGTGGCTGGTTAATATACATTTTGTAGAGTTTCTATTAAGCAACAATAAATCGTAAAATGACGATGTCTCCAAGATCATCTCCACCGCATCTTTCTCAAAAGAGGTACAAAAAGAGTAAAGTCGTCGTTTGCCATCCTCTCACATATTTGCGCTCTAACGAACTGATTTTTTAAGCTGTATTATTATGCGTTAATTGCTTGTTGAGAATATCTGCTCCTCCACCCGAAAGCTGATTCAAAATAAACTCCTCAATTGATGGCGGTAAAAATAAGCGCTTTTTTTTTTTTTTTTTTTGCATTTCTATTTGAGTGAAACGAACTACTTTTGAATACGCCACATCTGCGTATTTGTGACTCACTGTGGTGCTACGTACGAAGGTATGGACTTCAATCAGCAGGTCTACGCCACCCTCGATAAGTAAACAAGTTCACTATCAGTACAGCAGCGTGCCACCTTTCCCGTATGAGTGACGGCTGTTGTGTGACAGCACGCGGTCCACGTTGTAGTTTATGTGACGCAATAATTCCATACTACCTCTGCTGAAGAACGTGTGATCAGAATGACTAACCGGGATGCTGCCTGCGAGGAATCTCGTAGACTTCTACGGTTCCCGCGAAACTTAGACTGAGTCAGCGGAATACAAAATAATTACGACACTCGCTTTGCTAAAAAGGGGGGGGGGGATAAGCAAGGAAAAAAAAAAAAACTGCTATCGTAGAAGACCTTGAATTGCAAGGTCTGGGTAAAGAAGTATTAAGAAAGGTCTCCTTGTGGGTGCACGAAGCTTAAGACTGGATTTCATGCTGTTGATAACAGATATGCTGGAGAGAGATAATTAACTTGGTCCAATTGATACGTTTTTTGTTATGTAACCACCAGATGGCTCTCTAAGCTCTTCTTTATCTCCGATAAAAGCGGTTACAACATAATACTTGGAATGCATCTCAGAGCTTATTCATTCCGGTTTAGTTTGCAATCGCCTCATCAGTAGGCGATCCATATTCGATTAAGTAACAGAATTATTCTTTCAACCTTCCATCGCAAGAACGTTAGTGCAAGAGTGAAAACATCATCAACTATCGAATTACCCAATTCATAATATAGATTTTCTTTCATATGGAATTTCCAAGACCGCTCTGCATGTTTATTTTATAATGTCAATAGCGTCGCTGTTATGAAGCAAGAGGATGAAATATGGCCGGGGGGGGGGGGTTCTGTTAGAATCCTCTACTGAATTGAGTGCGCGCCCTTTAGTCTACGTCGAAGTCTTAAAAAATTTGATGCACTTAAATCTTTGTACCGTGTGGTTTCAGTAATCCAGATTTATCTTTGTGGGTTAGAATGGAAGAGACTTAAGAATAGGGCGACTTGATTTCTAAGGCTGTTTGGAAGATGTAGTAGAGTAATTGAAGATCTTGTGAAATGGGCTGCTTCATTAATGCGAACACTTGTTGCTCACCAAACACTTAAGTATCGAATTTTTCATTCATTCACTCATTCTTAATTGCTTCAGAATGCTAATAGTTCTGTTCATATGATTCAAAAGATGGCAGTTAGTCGACTTTCTGCCTATCTTAACAATTTCATCGCCCGCTCAGATTTCTAAATGACATAAACACATAATAGTATGCGTTTATAATATTATTGCAATTTATTATTTATTTAGAAAGATCTGGAAGAAAACAGGTATCCCTGTGTGTGCAAATGTGATGATATTCCCTATTTAAATAATTAAAGTTAAATAATTAAAATTACAATTTAAATAATTTTATTGAAATTATAATTTATAATTTAAATCCTGCTCCACCGAACTGGCGACCGCTCGCCACTCTTTCTCTCCAGTTTCCTTAAATCATGTATGAAAAGGAGCTGCTTGTCAACACCGTACACAGTTTCACTCCGAACTCATCGAACCAACTTTTCGCCTCCTTCAATTCTACACGTCTGTTCTTTGGAAAAGTCTTCCTCACGCTATTTCCCCCCAATAATTACGACCCTCAACTCTTTGAGAAACACTTTATCAAATTCCTTTCTTCGTTTGAACTATTTGTCCGCACACGGTGATATTGCGTGATAGGTCTCGAAACCATCCATGGGGTGGGGGGTGGTGGAAAACATATATAAGAATTTAGAAAGATAACCTCTTAACGTTTGTTTTTCCTTGTAAATGCTAAAACATAGTGTAAAAGAAAGAAGTTTGAAAATTGTTATTTGCATTTCGCAACAGAATTATTGTATAGCGGCTCCGTTCACTGCAATAGCAGTAGAATCCTGACTCAATTTTGGCACATGCGCTGTTGTATCGCCTCGAACTGTTCTGATAATTTTTTTGTCTTTAAAATGGTCCGAAACATATTAATAAATATCCAGAATGCATATCAATCGAGCTCCAGTTAGTTATTATATTGTACGAGCGGATGTGAGAACAACTGATCTCACAAGTGCTTAAGCATTTTTCGAAATGCATTTAATCGTCGTACGGTCTCTTCATCCAAGTTAATCCGTACTGTAGGCCGGCTAACACTCAGATAATTAGGAAATCCTTCTCTTAAAAGCCCTTCCGCAAGCCATGACCAAACTAACATGGTCGTGGACTTGCACAATTCGATGAAAATTATCTACCACTCAAAGACATTTGCAAACATTCACCCCGGGATTTAAACTCCTTCCAATATAGGTGCCTCCTCTCTTCACATATATTGGAGAAGGAAGGCACTCTCCCACTTTGGCTGGCTTTGATTGGAATTAGGACCCACCCTAGCATCTACAACTATGAGGGTATAATAGCGTGTCTTTTTTTTTTTTTTTTTTTTTTTTTCCCCTGGTCGATTTGTTTGCTTTATGGAATGACTGTCAATTTAACAGGCTTCAGAAAGATCTCTCGTCTTTTAGATTCCATTCGAATTCAGGACTGAGACACCACCAGACTATTGATCGTTTTTCCTATATATTTTTGGATTACGATTATTGTTACAGACCGGATTTGTACCATCTTCTACTACCAAGACTTTGGTTTAAGAAACCGTAGAAACAACTCTAAATCGGTTGTGAAGGAGTAGTTCATCATGTTTATTATAGTCTAGTGATTTAATGGTATATCAAAGTATGTCTGTCCTCCCATACCCCATTATTGGGGTATGAGGGACACATAAAACATTCGATCGCTCTAGTGATTTAATGGTGTATCAAACTATGTCTTTAAAAACAAATAATAGAAAAATGTTTGTAATCTGCTAGAGTAAAAACTTCATTGTTAGGAAAGAAAGAAAACAAAAGAGAAAAGAAAAACGGACGATCTCAAACGATTCCATTTGAGAAAGAGCCCGGATTTAAATTCTTTAAATTAGGATCATTCACCATTTAGTTCGGAAGCAGTGGCTTCGAATTCGGTTCCTCCATGGTACTGTCAGAAAAACGGTCACACCCTGGGTCTAGAAAGGTTTAGTTCTAATTCCATTTAGGATGCGGGAACCAGCATCCTAAATGGAATTTTATAAAGTTTATAAAGTTTTTCAGCTCAAAGCGACTGCGTCAGTGTTATGCGAAGTGGCTACGATTTTTCCTCCCCACAACAAAACAGAGATAAAGGTGGATATGGACTTTTTCTTTAAAGTGATCTAGAATTAAGTACTTTAACGTTATGTCTCTATCTGTTAGAATCGAATCCAAGCCTTAAGTCTGTATCCAAAGAGTGGTATTTTTATTGACTTTGTGATATCATGTTCTTTTCCTTTGTATGTCTTGTCAGACTGCAAGCAATCTTTGTTATTGGATTATATTTATTTAATTGTATTGGGTCACTTAAAAATATTTGGAATTTAGGATTTTAAATGTAACTTTTGCTTGCTTCTTTTCAAATGCTTTTCAAATCTTCAAACGTGGTTCACGGAATTTTTACTAGAAAATAGAAAAAGTGGTGCATGCTAAAGGTATGAACCAGTTACGGCCATAAATTAATTGCATAAACAGAAAACTATAAATGAAAATCTCATGCATGTATATATGAGATTTCAAGCAAACATTAATAGTCCAAATGATGAAGTCAAGACTATTAATGTTTAAATTACAATCTGCGAATTAAAGAAGAAGCAGAGAGAAAAATAATAATAATTTGTATGGAAGAGTATTATTGTATGTTGGCGGAGACACTTCGTTCTTAACGGGGTGCGTTGTAATGATCAATAAGGGTAACTGTAATCCTACCAATAAGGGATAGAACTAATTTATATCCATATATCTAATGCGTAGTGCTGCAACTTCCTTTGCTGTATTCTAAAGCACCATAATTGACCTGAAAATTGCTATCCTCTAACAGGTGATTCAACACTGGTGAGGGTTACTGACTGGAAACAACATCCGGTGAAACAGGTGAAACAACAGAGATAATTACCCCATCGTTCAAGCAGGAGGTGAAGCAATTCTAAACTGTACCCACATGCTGGCATTTTAATTTTATCGGAATAAAAAAAAAACCTATCAGCAGTAATGAACTTTCACCAACTGGATTTTACTTTGATTTGAAGTGGTTATCCGAAACTAGAAAACGAAACTGCTTGTAAGGTTAGGCGACGCTACTCAGGTGGTGAAACATTCCCTAGAGATCCCCTTCCTTCTTATCCCCCCCCCCCCATCCACCCACGGAGCATCAAGTTTTAAAACTAGTGCCGACAGTTTGGTCTGGAAAGATGCAATAGACAGGAAGAGCTGGCGACGCTGTACCCTTGTGTGCAGTGGTCTCAGAATGAATGGCACGATGTCTTATCTTTGTTCAGAAGTTTATCGATCAGTGAACCGCCTTTTATCTCAGTTTGTAGCCACAGATCGAAACTGAACGCTTCGATGTGAAACACCAATAGTAAGGTTATCTACCTCGATTCAAGCAGCTGAAAATGGCAGATTTTAATAGGTGCACACAAACTTTGTAGCATTCCTTCGATGTCAGGATATTTATCCACATTGATAAAACGAAATATAACACCTCACTAACATTCAATTCAATGAAATATCAGGCATACTTTTATTTGGTCTCATATTACAATTGTATCAACATTTCTTACAAATAACACCTTTTAAAATTGAGATTTTAAGTATTTGCATCGTCGTTGTTTGTAGATTAAAAAAAAAAAAGTTATATCGATCCCTTTCAGGTATATCTGAATTTTTATGATAGTTGTCCTCCTTGTTTCCAGTTACAGAGCAATGAAACGAAACTTTGCAAGAAGTATCAATATGATCATTCTTCAGTCTTGTGCCTTGAGACTAAAAACATGTCAGAAATAACCCAAGAAATTTTACGATGCCAGAAAATTTTTTGTTTTTTAAACTTGCCCATCTGTTTAAAGTTCAGCTTCATAGCTATAATGCATACTGTGGTAGCACTGCATTAAGATCTCTAAGTTTTCTAGCAAAAAATAATTCTCTCATTTCCCTACTCGGTGTCTATTATTACTTTTTTCTTTTCTAGATTATAATAAAATGGTTTCATTTGTTTTCAACTTTATGTTTTTATAACAGAAGGTCTGATTGCACCCAGTAACCAGTGTACGTTTTATATCCCTTCTGAAAGATATATCAATAAATATTTCGTTCTATTCGTTTTTTTTGTATTTTTTTGCTACTGGATGTTTTCTACTTGCAATTACATTCAATAATTAAGTTGTTTGTACGATTAGATGACGGCTTTAAACGGTTACATATCACCGTTTAAAAGCCTGTTCATTCAGTATTAGGACGGCCTCGCATAACTCAAGCACATATTTTAATCAGAGATATTTTCCAGTAGATTAATTTTTCTTCGTTCATTTTATTGCAGATGTCGTAGGGTCGTGTTCATAATCTTTTACCGAAATTTTACACCATAGCTGAAGCGTACTGGAAAGTGTCCAATCTTCCCCATTCGTCAAAAATTTCTCTTTTCCTAGAATTGTCAGATTTCTCAGAATCGGTCGGCAGGAATCTTTCAGTGTTGCATCCTTATGAAATGCAGAGAGCTTATCTTGTGGGATTTTGCTCATATGGAACAAATAAAATCTACTCTATAATATAAAATGATAAGCTTTTTTTGTAACGTTTTTGTGTCACGTTTTTTGTCAAGTTATTTGAAACTTTTTGAAACTCAGGGGATACCCTGAGTGTAGAGTCTTCAAAATTCGAGTCATCAGAATTCAAGGAGAACCGGCCTACCAGTCTGGAACTCGGGGGGGGGGGTAGGCGTCAGGGGGGGGAGGAGCCTCCCCTAGTATAATTACATAATGAAAAATACAAAAAAGAAGCAAAAAAAGCTTTTAACAGAATACTGTACTGTGGGGTGGGTGGAAGCATCAACTTAACAAAAATTATGTATATAAAAAAAACTATGCACTTGAAGAGGCTGCATAATGAAGAATAAGAAAATTTTTTTTTCAATAATTACATTTGAATTGATAATACAAAACAATTAAGAAAACATAGGATTTCTGGCAGGAAGATATTTTCCTAATTTTTTTTTTAAAAATAAAAGTTAACTTATACATGTAAAAGTTTTCATTTTAATGTGGCTTTCTTCTTTTATTTTATGGAATGCAAACAAAATGGAAAATACCGAATTATTAATTTTTCATTTAAAATTAAATATGTATGACCTTGGAAAGATAACTGCCCATGGCGTTTTTTTTTCTTTCAATTTAAATCATACAGCATTTTTAAATGTCACCGTGAAAATTATTTACTGAAAAAAAAAAGCTGAAATTATTCAAATCATAATGAAATATATTATACTCTGAGAATTCGAGAAAATCCCTCACACCATTGCCTAAAACTGGAAGACTCTGACTGTATATGTATGGAATCTGTGTGTAAATTTCATAACATGCAGTTTATCTACGTATCATTCACATTTATCTCTTACCACTCTGATTATTTAGTATTATGACTAATATGCCATCAACTGCCTGTGTGGAATAAAGTTTATTTTTCTTTCTTCCCTGGGATCGGGAAAAATCTACCACCTCCACTTCTCGAAATAACAACTATTTATGACATTCTCATGAAAACATGTACATATTTGTCTGAGTCCTACATACGAGAGATTGCAGAACCTATAGCAAATCGATGTCGTGTTTTAGTATGGAAATATCAGACTCAATAAAAGTACGTGAAAACACACTGTATGATTCTTTCAGACACAAGATTGGCTGAAAGAATCATACAGAATGTGGCTAGACAGTTGAGGTGGTCTCTGGTTATCGTAACTATAATTTGAGGCTACATCAGATTAGAAATATGAAATCAGGTTGGAATCAAAGACTTCAGATATGAGAGTTCTGAGAAAGATTAGTGATATGAAGAGATGGCATCAATGGCAGTATCATATTAAAAACGATTCGGTTAGGAAAGAATTTGCCATTTTAGCATTCAGGAGTGTGTTAGCAGAGCTAATCAAAGGTGGTATGGTCACTTAAACAAAATTGGAGAGGAGAGATTAGCTAAACAAGTGTTCTTTGCCAGGATAGCAGGAAAAAAGTCCCAGAGGAAGACCAAGATGTATGTGGATTGATACAGTAAAAAGTGTTTTAAAAGATAGAAATATAAGGTCTACCTACTCACTGATGAGACCTCAATAAAGGTTGAAACCAGTCTGGGTAGTGACCTTCTCTCATAATGTGAACAGTAATATAGCTTCTAGGAGCTAAGTTCACATTATGAGTAAATATCAAGAATAGTGATCGGAACTTGCTCCACCTTAGACATGAGTTGCCTCAGCTTGCACTACCTTAAGGGTCAGTTGCTGCAGTATCCAGGTATTTGCTTACGCTTGGAATCGCCGAACTTTATATAGTTTCTACTATATTCGGCATGAAACTCTTTGAGTTTCTTATTCGGCTAAGAAACAATATGGGATATATATCCCTTAACTTAAACTATAAATATAACATCTCATAATATTAGAATTTTGACAGATAACAGATTAATTTTGAAGAAACTTTGTTGATCGGAAGTTAGTAATGGTGTAACTTTTTCATGTATTCATGTAGTACTATTATAAGATCCTATACCTCCCCCTGAGGGCATATGTCAGGAATTTGGTGATTTGGATGATGATTTTTAATCTTGTGATTTTTAAGGGCTTTTTTTTATTTTTTTACTCAAATACATCTAGTGGTACTACATGCGTTTGAGTTTACTCTCATAGGATATAAAAATATTCCAGAAAAAAGTTTTCAGCTAGAAAAAGAGCAAATAGAAATGCAGTGAGAGGAGGTGGACTGCTTCTCTGACAGATTCTCTGTCAATATCGTCCATGCAAAGGTCTCCATGCCATAACGTAGCCGTAGAAATATGTCCCACATATTAATAAACTCATCCAAGCATGATCTTGAATCAGTTTAGGTGGCAGTGACATTATGCGCATCTGACTGGGAAAGATTTCCCGATCAAACTACTTTCAGCGTGTTGTCATCAGGTTCGGTCCCGACTACTGTCTTTCAGATAGTAGTCGGGAAAACTTCTTTATTGCATTGCCCTAGAAAATGAGTGAGTTTCTTTCTTTACAGTAAGTCTGGCATGCCCTTTAAGTGTATCTCATTCTTCATTTTTGCATCATGGAGAAACAAAAGGGGTCCAAACATAACATCAGCGCTCCAGGACTCCAATGAGTAAAAAAGAAGGGGGTGAGGAACTCTTTCACCAGGCGATGAAGGTCATTTACCACTACTGGTCCTACAGGACCTTCGTAGTAGTTTATTTTATGTATTATATACGACTTGCAACTTAACTTTTTCGATTTTTAAATTCACGTATAATATCGAGAATTTACCCTCCTCTTCCCGAAAATGCTAAAATAAATAAATCAAAGATTGTCGAATCTACAGGTTAGGAGACATTTATTTTAGTATATATGGCATTACCTATTTAGGATTACGAAGAAGTTAAGAGATTAGGAGGCTAGTGTATTGTGTTTGTGAATTGCAGGCATTCTTTTGTCCGGTTTGTCTGTTTTACGGATTTTAAAAACCCTTGTATGAGACTGGCTGGCTAAGTTATCTTCATTTGCGAAAATTTCTCTCATCTAAGTTCTTCACATCCTACACCAGATTCGTAGGGAGAGAAGAAATTTTAAGACTGGGCCTCTGTATATATGTATGTAAATTCTAAAAGTCCTCATAGCTTGCTGCTGTATGATGTTGAATATCAAACTTGCTTGTTTTCTTTCATTGTTAAATCTGTGATTCAGTTTTATCTAACTCTGAATACTGCATATTCCGAAGAGCAATATGTTCTTCCAACTGCTTTTTGTCAAAAAGAAAAATCCTGTCTTGGACCCGAGGAACATTAATAAGAATTTTTCGGCTGAACGAGAGTTAAAAGGGTCTCGCATGGAGGTGAAAAGGTTTTCTCTTCGCAACTTGGGTTTTTACCTCGTCAAAACAGACAACACCCGTATAGTCTTCAGCTGTTTGTTTATTTATTTGAATTTTGCTATAAGGGAACGAATTTTAGCATTCAGATATGAAATTATTTATGTCACAAGTGTTTTATTAGTTTATTTTTGTTCAAGAAAATAACAAAGCTCATTGGCATAAAAAGAGCGAAATAAATGATGATAAAAGAGTGAATAGTAAATTTCTTCCCTTTATAGCAATTTTGCTGATGGGAGTTTCTTCATACGACAAAATTGCTTTTTTTTTTTTTTTTTATCATTTCGAATATACTGAAGTATCCTAACACATGAATTTTGTAGCGATGGCTGACAGAGATTATATATTATAGTCCAGTTAAGTTATTAATATAATATTTATGATTCATGCAGTTTATTAAATGGACAAATATCTAAGAACTTTGCAGACAGTTTTACATTTTGAGTCTTATTTTAGGTTGGTTGTTTAGATTACGCCAATGTAACCTAAAATTAAAGAAAAAAATATTTTAGGCAAATGTAGGCCTCTGACCAAAAAAAGTAGGACAGAATAATAATAATAAAAAAAAAAACGTAGTACTGTCCTACTAAAAGTAGGACATTAGAAGCAGTAGTCACTGAAGCTTCCGTTTCGTGTGAAATCCATTAACTATGATCAATAATGTAAAAACACCAGCTGAAAGTCTCTGGAGAATGTCTAAGCATGCCGGTCAGGCGGTACGAAATGTAAACATTTGTGATTACAAATGACATCTTTTTAAAGATGTCAACTAATTATGCCAATGCAAGGGATAAAAGTTGCAAATATTTCAGTGAAGGATCATTAATTTTTCTCCCATTCGCGGCTTTTTTTTTTTTTTTTTTCACAGCTGCAAAATTCATTGGCAACTAAGAAAGAGAGAAAATTAACTCGGGTGAAAACTGGAAAACCCAATTCCGTACGTTAATTGTACTGAAGTATTACATAGTATTTTTGGCTATCTATATGCTTTGATCAAGATTTCCTCTCTAAAAACATTCGTAGAAACAACAACTCAGAGTTAAAAACGTCTGAAATTATTATGAATTTAAGCCAGGTGCTAGTAAGGTTCCAAACAATTTCTGCGTGTGACTTGGTACAGAAGTAATACTTTTTTTTCACCAAAAATGCCTTACTCCGGTTTGTCTCGGACAAGATTTTTTTTTTTAAATAATAACCTACCTTAATATTAGTCGCAAGTTTATTTTATTCCTCAACACCTTTGAGTTATTACTTTGGTGTTCAACACTAAAATAATATGGCATAATATTATAAAGAATACATTCTTTATAATATTATTATTCGTGTGTGTGTGTTCATTTTAATATAAACTGACTAAAAATCCGAGAATTATAACAAATTCAGATTTATTTGAAAACGCAACATGTTTCATCGGGATTGACTTCATCAGGGGTTAAGAACATAGAAAGCTATTAAAAGACACTGAAAATAACATTGAGACACTCTATAATAATTGTATAGTTGTATATTCTATACAATCTTTATAACTGTATAGCTTTAGAGTGTCTCAATGTTTTTTTCAGTGTCTTTTAATAGCTTTCTATGTTCTTAACGCCTGATGAAGTCAATCCCGACGAAACATGTTGCGTTTTCAAATAAATCTCAATTTGTTATAATTCTCGGATTTTTAGTCAGTTTATATTAAAATGAACATATCCCAACCCCGAGTTAAATATATATATATATATATATATATATATTTTTTTTTTTTTTTTTTTTTATATATATATATATATGGATTTGATTATGGCCGAACTCCTGAATGACATTCCATTCGATGTTGTGAAGACTTTTCTGCGTGCATAAAGTGCATTAATGAATTCGAAACATAAAAAAATAAAACAAAAACATTGCTAAAGTCGGTTCTAATAATAAGAAAGCATATCGCGATTTTAAGGCTTTTCCTTTTCATCCAAATCATGTAATCGGACTTATTTTCATATTCCATTATTGTATTGGTGGAATTTTAATTACCTCTAGATGGATTGGTGGGTGAGTGGGTGGATGGATGGTTAACGTACATTAATATGATTTTCTTAAGGGGAAGCCAAAATTTACTTTTTTTTGTATTATTTAACAATACAAACAGGAATGATTATAGCGATGTTTACTGATGTGTTGGTATATCATCCCTTTCGATGTTCTTTGGACACACGTGATAGATTTTCATCGTTCTTGTTGTTACCATGGCTAATCCTTGACTAGCATACTTTAGGTTTACAATGCTTCGTATATGGAACTGATATAAAAGATCCTTCTTAATGAGGGAAGGGTTACATGTTCATTCACGTGAGGTAAGAATTTCATTCGGAGTCGCCCAGGCATGTTCGACGAGACTGAGATTGTTATTGGGAATTTTCACTCAAGTGAGTGAAAATTCCCAATAACAGTCTCAGTTATTGGGAATTCCCAATAATTCCGCAAGTGACTTGAATAAGGGGAGTTATCATTTTATCATCATCGATGGAGCTATTTGCTAAAATAGTCCAAGAGACTATAAAGTTCGGCGCGCTGAGTTCTGTGCGTTACAACAAATGAACCTGGGTTAAGCAATGTAAAACAATCCCTCGCTGCAGTTCTGCCTCTCCCAAAGGTACAAATAGACGCAACGCAGTCTTCCGAATAAGATCTCTGAAAAGATGGCTTTAAGGTTTAGATAATTTCCATTGAGACCACCACCGTGATTATTGGAGATCTGAAGCAGCTCAAAAATATCATATTTATTCTCTGGAACAGGGTTATTTAACCCCTAGCCTGCAGATGGTGCGGAAGTTCTATAATTCTACAGTTGTTAGTATATAAGATTATGAAGTAAAAAAAAAATATTCAACTCAGCCCTTCATAATACCTTCGCTTCTACAAAAAATACCGATTTCATTCTCTTCCCTGTAGCATTCATTGTTTGCTCTTGAAACTGCGTAGCTATAATACCCAATCTCATGAAGTCTTTTTAATGATTGAATCACATTTCCATTCACAATAATCTTTAGTTGGCATTAACAGTGGTACACCAGGTGTTGAGTCCTTGATAGCATTTCTTTCTGCAGTTCCTTACTATGGTATGCTTTTAGACCTCTCCATTCTCATTATTAACAGTAAAAAGAGCTTCGTTGGGTCCTGATAACATTCACTGGACTTGTAAGAGCTCTTTCCTTGTTCTCTGCAGAGCTTCATGGAACAGGAGTCACGTAATTACAACAATCGATGGAAGACACACGTACATTTTCAACATGACTTTTGGTTAAACAACAGACATGCCAACTCGTGACAAATAGGTCTCCAACTTTCGGCGATATTTTATTCATTTATCTCATTCTCAAGCCAAAACATGTTCTTCTATCTTTGTGGCCATTGCCTAATAGTTATTTACATGTGATGTCATTTGACGCCGTATGGTCACTCCCGTATTTTGGGTTTTGGGAGTGAAGTCTTTTGCTAGAAGTGTAGGGTCGCAGAATCCCTTTCCACACAGAGTTAGTAGGACAATCACAAACATCTATGCCCGTGGAGGGATTGGATCCGCAGCCTCATGGCTGTAGAGCGGATACGCTAACCACTCGGCCAACCATTCCGGCTTGACTAATGAAAACCTGAAAAATTATCAGGAGATTTCAAAGATACGTGAAATAATTTTCGGAATTTCATGAGATGTATGAAACGGAGATACAGACGGATCAGAAACAATTATGAATAGTCAAATTATCGATTTTGACATTAGTAACTTGAAACGAATATCACCGCCTTTGGTGTTTACATCAAGCGAAATCACAAGTGTTTTTGTTTTGTTTTTTCTAGTTTCAGATTTTATTAACTTTTTTTTTCAATGTGATCCAAATATTAGATATCAAAATTATGTTTATGAGTTCATATACTTCTTAAAACGTCAAACAAAATATTCAAAATTTCAAGTCCGGAATATTAAAGTTTCTTTTAAACCTATGATTCTGCAATTTCTGAGAACTGAATTTTTCCTTTATAATTTGGGCGAAATTATGTTAATTTTTCTAAGTCATCAAAATTTTAAAAAATGTTTAGGTATTGCACTTTGTTTTTAAAGTAGTTCCTCTTGATTAATTAATTTAATTTTTTTCATAGTTTGCTTTGCTCTTCATAGGGTATTGAATTTAGTCGATGTTTTATTATTATTTCTTTTTGTTGCTCTTCTCACCTTTGAGTTAACGCAAGGAGTGTGTTTTTCTCTCGCAATTCTCGCGGAAGAAGCGCAGTATGCGGTAATCAGCTCCAGTTTAAATCATTATGTAGTCAGTGTGAATCCAAATAATTTGTATGCTGTATTAACCAAGCGAGAACTCGCATCCTCGAAGGAGCGGTGCTAAGTATTGTACTTAAGACACCCGCAATACTGCAAATCTACAAATTTATGTTCCAGGTTACAGACTCATGCATCAGATTTTAAGAGCCAAATGTAATAAATCAAAACGTATTATTGTCTCCATGGACGTACTATTAATTATATATTGCATTGAATTCATAGTCGTAAATCGTGTGTGTATGTGATCTAAATGCCGATTCGTATGCATATTTAAGAACAAGCACATGACCTTGTCCTTGAAACAAACACTTACATAGCATACTCATGTATCACGTATGCGATTCCTTGTTTCTAAGCGTGATATTGCCTTCTCTTTTACCCAGTCTGACGTAGCACAGTTCCGGATTAAAGATTTCCAAACCCCAGTAACAGTATCATTCCTTGGTTACTGTTTACGCTGCTGTGAAATTTGTCGTCTTTGTTGACTCTCTCTCTCTCTCTCTGTAAAGTTGTTTCTGAGTTTTTCCACGTAACAAGGCATTGCTCATGTTTTCCGATTCCTGGTGTGACCAGATTTTGATACATGTTCCATTAGCTTGTCTTTTCGCATCGCTTTGATATTCCCCTTTCTCGACGTCTAACAGACTTCCTGTCTGACTTTCTACAAAAGTGAAAACATATTTCAAAGGCCCCGGGTATTTATTGAGGTGGTCTGTGTTTAGGTGATCGAAATACTGATCACAAATACGGTATGGCGAATAAAAAAAACAGTACTGATCTTCGACACCCCATTCATGCACATTAATAGAAGAACACGTGTAGAGTCCACGCTATTACATTTCGCTCACACGGAGTTGGTAGAGCAAATAGTCCAAGGTTTGTGAGCAGGAAGGAATGGGTATTTCACAATGACCCACCATCAAACCTTAATGAATTAAGAACCTTGATGAATGTTGAAGGAACCTTGATGAATGTTAAACTTCAACCCTTTGATGAATGTTTAATGAATTGAGGGATAAAAGTACATGATATGTCCAACAAATGTGTCAATCCTTGTTTTCCAAGATGACAGAGAACCTTCTCATGCGCTACGAAACCTGTCTTGAAAGACAAAGTGCCCATTTCGAGCACGTAATCTACTGTCGTTGATGCTTTATTCGACCAAGATTGCACCGGTAGTTGTAGATGTACATATCATCATGTGTAAACATATATTTCTTTGTTAATAAGCCCGTTTACTTCGTAACATGTATAGTTGTAGTTATTCAGTTCTTTTTTTTCTCTCTCTCTCGCCATACTGTAAAATCAAAATCAAGTACCAATATCGGCTTGTGGTTGTTATTTAGATTTCCCATTATGTATGAGATTACGGCAAAATTGTGGAGACTATTGTTGAAATAATAATTTTAATTCCCCATTAAAAGGGAAATTAAAGTTCTTATTCCAACGGTGGTAGTAGTAGTATTTATATTTTTACCGCAGTGGTTGCAAGAACAAGAAGATCGAACGACAATATAAAACCATATTAATAATATGAAAGAAGTAACAAAAAATGACTTAGTAGCGATCTATTCATACATAAGGACCCTTAAGCAGGACAATCATACAGCGGTAGTTAAGCAAAACACTTTTTTTTTTGGCGAGAAATGAATGTGGAACCAGAAGCACAGTCTCAGTAGTTTGAATAAAACAAACCCTGAACTAGTAAAATTCCATTCATTTACATAAAAATTACTGGTTATTATTACGCTTGTTCAGGGTTTAGTTTATGCTTTTATGAGTTCATAATTATGAATTACAAAGAGTAATTCCTAAAATATACTCTTAATTTATACAAACTCTTCCATCCGATTATGTTGTGTTTAAGATTTTACTGTTGAGGTTTGTTGTGAAATTCTCAATTTAGTTGTTACATTATGCAAGTTGCAATAGCCGGCCTGGTTAGCGGATACGCTAACCACTAAAGGTTATCCGCTGAAGGTTATCAATAAAGAATCGCCACGATCTCTGCACTAAGTCGTTTTTTATTTTCTTTATCCTTTTTTTTTTCTGTGCATTTTTTTTATCATTCTTTCATTTATTTATTAAACGATTCTTGTTCTGTATTTCTTTAATAAGGCTTTGGTTATTACCTCGTGATAATTAAATAATTAAGCAGTGCCGTAACGAGGGCATGGCGAAAGAAGCGCCCGCCACAGGCGCAACTAGGTTTGGGGCGCAAAACGTAAAAAATAAAAATAAATAAATAGATATAAAAGTCCGCTATTTTATATTGTATTTTTAAATTTCGGCAATACGCCGCAAATTCTGCAGTACATTGCAACTCATTTTGATGGGGTTAATAGAGTAGGTATTTAACATATTGCAGTTAATAAAATTTAACTTGTTACATTTAAATTTTTACATTTTTTTGTCATTTTTGGGTTTGAGGGAACGCAAGTTAGACACTTGCCATAGGCGCATCATACCCTCGTTACTGTACTGTAATTAAGTGCACAACTTTACAAGTGTTCTAAGCTCTTTGTTTTTAACATTTTTAAGGTATTACTTTTAGTTCAGCAGTTAATTTTAAAAACAAATGTTCTAATACTTTTTCATTCTCTGAAGCGAAGACCCTACTCTTTCAGCCGTAAATTTTTTGAAATCGGTAAGCAGTCAATCTCCACATCTATATAAGAAGTGATGTTCCTAATTCTAATTGGTATTTTTTAAGATGTACTCAGTTGTGTTATACGATCAACAGGATTAAACCAGTTTTTTTTTCTGTACAAAGATCGACTAACTCTGAAACCGGCTTAAAGAAACGTTTAGATAAAGTTCCATCAGTCGGTGACTAGAATCGATCAAGTTTTTAGTGATTTACGTATATTTCGAATACGATTTGATATTTGTTCCTGGCTTCATCTTATCAGTTTTCCATAACTGTTCATTCTTTGTCGTCTCTTCAAGTCTTTTCTATTATTTATGCAACTATTTACAACGTTAAGGACTATTAAAACGGACCTAATGGATCGTAAGCAGTTTCTAAATCGATCGAGAGCAGCATGATGTTAGATTATTGCTACACAAGAGCCACATATTTTTTGCTTGAGAAATCAGAGGACATATCAGAGATAATGATGAGTGATGATGATAGAAATCGCGTCAGGGATGACTGCTATTTCACTACTTAAAATACTCGCGTCACCGTGAAAGGCAGAAAAGTGTTTGGTGAAAGCAGTGTGCATTTTACTGCAACATCACTTACCCAGAATAAGTTGGTAGATTATAAGTTCAAGTGCTGAAGATTCAAATACTGAATATTGAGTGCGTTAGTGAAGCCAAGTCCTCTTTGAGTATGGCATCAAAAACCTGGTCAGATCATTCTGCTTGTTTCTGATGGTTGATTGCCGTTAAGGTTGCAATCGCAGTGAAAGTTTCAATACTAGAATTTTGGGAGCAGATAATTCTGGATCTTCGGGACGGATCCGGTTTTAATAAACTATACAAAATAATGAAAATATATTCTGGATGCATGATTTTCTTCACATTGAATCTTAGAAGCGAGAATGCAACTAAGGAGGTAAAGTGAAGACAATATTTACAAATTCTTCTAAAACTTCTAAAATATTTACAAATGCGCATTCTTAATGTGTATTTGTTAATGTTTTCTCAATTTGCATTCTAGGCGTACATTAACAAATGCATATTTAGAATGTAATCATCGGAAACCATTAACAAGAAATGAAAGTAAGTAGGGGTACTGCATGATATTTTATTGCTATTGTAGTTGCATAATCTTCTTCTTTTTCCTAGCATTATGTCCCGCTTGGTGCAAGATGTTTTTTATCACTTCCGTTGGATCTACACCCTCCATCTTGGAGAAATGTATACATATTTGTCTGGCTGAATGAATGAAGGTTAGGTTAAAGACAATCACAATCATCCATGCCCTAGGTGAGATTCGAACCCCCAGCCTCTTGGCTGGAGAGCGGATGCCCTAACCACTCTGCCAACCAGGCCGGCTATTGCAACTTGCATAATATAACAACAAAGTTGAGAATTTCACAACAAACCTCAACAGTAAAATCTCTCAGCAACATGACATTAACGACGAACATAAAATGTGTTGACATGACAATCAAATAGTATTTGTGCAGTTATCTCGAATTTTATTATCCCACAAAGTATTTACTTATGCACAGTTAATACAAAATTGCGCAATATTATTAAATGTTATGTTTCAAAAATAGTACACGGTTGGGTGTAGCAGCATTTATTATGGCGGTAGACTTCACCGATTTCCAAGTTAAAATTAAGCGTTTAAAAAATAAAAAAAAAATGGGATTGAAAATTTCTGTTTATGAAGTTTCATATATTTTCATAGTCAGCATGCTGACTATGAAAATATATGAAACTTCTGGAATTTGTTGATTTCTGACTTTGTTTAGCCAGTGTGGGTGGATTCTGCTAGTGCTGCACTGATTGCGTTGATGCATTTTCCATAGGTGCGTGTCATTGCTCTATTGCTGTTTAATTATTTTAGCTTGTGTGTTGTTCAGCAGTACAGGTATGAGGTGCTTGCTCACATCCGTACTTCAGGAGTTGTCGTAGAATTTCGTTGTGTAAAAGATTTTGGTAAAGTTATAGTAAATGTTACCGAAGTTGCTTAATGATCAGAAGTGTCTCGGTTTCTTGAAGATTGTGTGTACTACTATATAATAAAATATTCTGTTACTGGCCGATGTTTGCTGTACATCCCAAGCATTGTGAAAACAATTTTTTTTTTTAATTTTCGTAGATGAGTGCTTGGAGTATTTGCGTAGGTTGGTATGCAGTATCTCCGTATTAGGTCACAAATTCCGCGACATATATTTTATTTCATTTTATTACTAACAAGTGTTTTGCTATTTTTTTAAAGTTTGCACTTTTAGAATTAAAACTGTAATTAGAGTGATTGTATATTCTGACTATTGCAAGATGAGCGATTCTAATTTTTTTTGTTTGTTTGTTTCTTATAAGTACAGTATAATAGCGTTTTAGTGTTGTTTATTATAAATGACAAACTTGGTCATCAGTTCGTTTCGCTATTGTTAGTGCAGTATCATCTGTGTATTGATATACAGTATATAAACGTAGTTCAAATCAAAATATGTCGCTTCCGCCCTCCCTCTTTGTTTCACAATCGGCAATTCCATGTTCGTGGTGAACGCTGATTGTCCCCCCCTTATGTAAGCAAATAGAAAAGAAAAGAACGAAAGAAAGAAAAAAGAAATAAAAGTGAAACGCCTAACGATGGAATTTAACTACTGAAAGAATGACGTGTTCTCCAGGCCACAATCTAACTTATCCTCCTCTTTAGTAGAATAGCCTCCGAAGCAGAAGCACAGTCAAGATACCATACTCCTAATCATCGAATATTATTTCTACAGTTTGCATCTGGGAGACGTCACTGGACCATTAAATGCTGTAAAAAAAAAAAAAGATGCGTTTTCGGATGAATAAATCTCATGTTGATGGTAGGCTAAGAGTTAAACGCAAACCTGGAGAGAGGAATCACTCCAATATCATGGTCCAGCAGGAAGCCGCAGCGTTATAGTATAGGGAATGTTTTCTTGGGAATCCCTTGAAGCACTGATACATATTACAGACGTTCGAGTATATAGGCCTATACACTCAAAGGCCTGTAATCTATGTCCCTTGATCCACAGCTCATCGTAGAGCACGTTTTCAGTGGTGTTGTTTTAGTCTTTTATCTGAATCTAAATCTAAATTATATAGATATTGCTATAGAATACGTGAAATAGAAAACTAGAAAGTGGTATTGCTAATCATGGCAAGAATGTTCTTGAAAGGAATAGATACGGCAGTGCTGAGGTCATGGTGTGAGGAGGTATTACGCTTAATGGATGCACCAATCTACATGTGTTGGAAAATGGGACCATGAGTGGTGAACGATATTGCAAAAAGTTCTTCAATGCCATGTTCGATTGTTCCGTGGTGCTGTAGGCGAAGAATTAATTTTTATAGATGACAGTGCCACACCACATCGTACACGAGCGATAGAGATACTTCCGGAGACCGAGGATATTAATCGAATCGAGTGGCCAGCATGTACCCCAGATCTCAATCTCATAGAACACGTTTGGGGCGCAGTAAGGAAACGCATTGCTACTCGAAATTTCTCTCCAGAAAACTAACAAGGCTTTATCCTTGCTCTGTAGGCGTAGTGGGCCAGTTTGCCTCACGAACTCCTGAATCACTTGTTGCTAAGCATGATACGACGTTGTGAGAGCTGCAACGGAGTTCGGGGTAGACACGTTCCATACTGAAATGTCTCTCCGCATAGTTTTATATAAGCACTGTGCATTAATTCCTTAACTATGACTTTAGGAAATTTGTAATTTTTGCGAAAAACGTATTGCAAATTGTACGAAATTTATAATACGTTTTTGTGTAATATAATTTATTATAATGCTGGCAATGCAAAAAATTCATGCCCATATTTGGATGCAGTCATGAAAATTGTTTTCATATACAGGTAAAATTGTAGTTCGTCTTTAGCTTTTGGACACCAGACAGTGTATATGTTTCTATTTGTGACTGTACTCATCTATATGATATAAACAGATGTTTGAATAAAGTTTGATAATTTAAAAAAAAATAATATTTGCGCCATCAGGAGACTTAAGGCCATCAATGCAGTAACTCTCAACTACTTTTAAAAAAATGGATTCTCGACTGCCTTAATGTTTGCATGTTTTTGAGAAGAAAACCAGAGTACCGAGAAAACCTACCACGATATCAGCAGTTGAGCGATGTCCAGGAAAATATCACTGTGGCAATAACCGAGACATCTTTCTTAATTTACAGAATGGCTTGGCTTGCGTTTTCTAATAGTCGTGATGCCTTCCTTGCATTCCTTGTCATATTTACTATACTTGAGAGAGCCTTTCAGCTTTTGTTAAAATCGGACCACTCTTTGGGCAAAATTCCGCGAACCGGTTCGAAACCATACGAACGTATAACGACAAAAAATAGTCTGCATCACCACAGTGACCAAAAATCTCCTCTAGATTAAACTCTTATATTTCTTGTAGAAGCGACATAAATAACTGTTATGTAATAAATGAGTTACTAGCCACTGAATTAGAAGCATTTACTTAATACTGTTTTGGACATCCTTTTGCCCGAAATGCAGCACATATGCGGTTTAGCATAGATTCCACCAGATAGTCATTTAACTGGAACATATTTGACTGAAAGGACCTTGCTGCCGTATCTGTTTTTCTAACCTGTCCCATACATTGTCAATGGGGTTCCACTCCAGGCTTTGTGGTGGCCAGGGAAGATGGTGGAAGTCGCTATCATGCTCTCTGAACCACTGCTGAACAAATCTTGAGCCATGAACAGTAGCATTGTCGTCCATGAAATAACCGTCACATGCTGGCTAAGAAGTCAACATTGCAGGATAGACTTGATTGACAACGATGTTCTGATGTTCCTCGAAGGACATTCGACCTTCCAGCATATCAGGGAACCCGTTCCGTACCAACAGAACATGTCCCACACCATGACACCACCTCCAGAACCTTTAGTTGTGTTTAAAAGGCAAGCTGGGTTCATGGGGCTCCGTCAAACTCTCTGCCTGTTGTCGGGACAGAACAAGGTGTTTCGTGACTCGTTGGACCACGTGCATTTTCCCAGTCTTCTAGTGTACAATCACGGCGTTCCTGACATCACTGTAGACGAATTTTCCGGTTCTTCGCATAAATGATCAATTTAATTCAGTTCATTCCTTTTCACTTCCCTGCGCATAGTTCGGTGAGATGTGGGTCAGGAACAGCCTTCATTAAATGTTTCGGTCAATTGCTTCACACAGAAAGTTCTGTTTGTCCGAGGCAGTTAATGAAGACTGTTAGCACAGTTACACCTCTTAAACAAACGTAGTGAAATATTTCTCCACTGATTAAACACCCAGAATATTGCACCTTTTGAGAAACTAGTGAGCTCTGCTGGTTTCAAAATTGTAGCTCAAGCCAGACGGACACACACAATAAGTCATTTTTTGAACTCCGAAAGATCGTTTGTTTTCCCATTGTGATCAACACTATTTACGACAACCGACCAGTAGCATTCTTTAAATAGTTGCCAAGAGCAAGTAGTGATGCACATGCACGTGACCAGTATTTTGCATATATGCTGCGTAAGTGATGTTTACGTACATCTGCATAAAGGTTGATAATTCAGTGGCCGGTATGTATTAAATGTATGTAAATTAAATGTAAAAATGTATGTATTAAATGCATTATTATTTTTCAACAGTCTGGCAAATGTTTTTTAATTACTGCATATCATGTATAACTGAATTTTATGTTTGGTATATGAGATCTATAAACAGTGGTGGGATAAACGGCTACAACGCGAAAACACTTATACCATTGAAAGTAACATAGGACCAACTACGTTATATTTGTTATAAGAGCCGGCGCTAGAGTCTTTGCCGTCCGCATGCAGTTTCTATCTAAGCGCCCCTGTAACGATCCGGGAGTGTGTGGTTCTTTTAAGATAATAAAAATTTAAATCATTTGAAATTTCTTAAATAAATATTGACAGAACAGCCACACGTTGGTTCGCTAAATGTAACGAACCGGGAGTGTTGACTAGGCAGGATAATCGTTAAAAACCCGAATATTCAAAAAATTCTCAAAAGTTAAAGCAAATTTTGATAAAGCCACTTCACTTTAATCGTTGAATATAATGATACAGGGATTATATCCTTCTCACCGACCCGAATCGCTAACAAAATGAAAATGAATTTTAATTAGAGTTAAAATTTATTTGAACTAAAGTTTAAAAAATTCTTGCATTTTACAAGTTACTAAATTCTTAGTAACTTGTAAAAAAATTTTACTAATTTTTATAAGTGGAACTATCTTTTAGGAAAATAAAAGAAATTCAAGATAGATGAGAAAATAAGAAAATAATTCAGAAATAATTAGAACATTTAATATAAGTATTCAAAAAATAACATCTTTACAGAATAACAGAAAATAAATTAAATTACATAAATATACTTGAAATTTTTTTATTAAAATTTTAGGGTTTTTGATTTCATATTGACAAAATTAGAAATAATGGTCTTAACGTCTAATTCCGCACATATATCATTTTCAATAGCTATTAGTGCCAAACTAACAAGCCTTTTTTGTGACAGACTTCTTCTTAAGTAGATTTTAATCAATTTTCAACTTGGAAAGGGGACCGTACACCGCTCGCTACACTCGCTACACTAACAATTAAGGTTAATAGTATGAAAAGTTAGGGAAAGATAAATTATTGGACACAATAAAATTAAGAATATCGAAAGGGTTTTCAATATTTAAATTATCCTTCCGAAAAATATCCCGGAAAGCACATAATTCGTCATATAGTTCAATTGCATTTACGTCTTTATTGTCGCAGTCCTTCAAGAGAATCTCTAAATCGTCACAATTTCTTCGTAAATCTTCGTTATTAATTTGTAGTAATCTATACAAGAAATTGAAATTATCATAATATGTTTTTAGTTGTTCAAAGCGTTCTATTAAAGAACACATTGCAACGTCTAGAAGTGTATAAAACACATTCACTCTAAATTTATCATTTGGCGATTGTGGCGTTTCGTCATGAAGCTCGTAGTTCAATTGTCATGTCTTCTTTCGTCGTCGAACTTCCGTACCAGTTTTAAATTCTTGTTCTCCATCCACCTCTTCACTCAGTTATTTTGCCATTTTTAGAACTTCTTTAAAATTTATATCTAATCAATACTCTTGTAAGAATATTTTTAAGTTTTCGATAGCTTCTAAAGCAAGTGTAATATTTTTGTTTTGAAGCATTTTAAAAAAATTCTAAAAGATTCTAAAGCAAGTTCATATTTTTGTCTTGAAGCATTTTACTCACAGGGTTTATTCTGTTAATAAATCATGCCAAGTTAGAAGAGAGCAAATAAATTTGTAGTCCTTTATTTTAACACATAATGTTTGTGCTTCATTCTGTTTCTTTATTAAAATTTTCATTATTTAAAATTTCAAAAAGTGCATCATAAATTTCTCCTAACTGATATCGTAGAGGGCGGATTGCATTAATTTTACTTCCCCATCGCGTTTCTGATGGCTTCAATGTTAATTTTTTTACGAACTTTAAAAGGATTGCCCAACGTTTGTAAGAGAAGTTTGAAAAGAAATTTTATATTTCTTGAATAATTGCAAAGAAACTAATTGTATCTGCATTCACTTTGGCTTCATCGTTAATGATTAAATTTCGAGTATGAGCAGCACATCGCACGTAAAAAGCTCAAAGATGTTTGTTCGAAAGCAAATTTTGGAGCCCATATTTTTTCTTTTTCATATTTGCCCCATTGTCATACCCTTGACCTCGCATCTCTTCAATGGGAATGTTCCTTTTCCAGTTGTTCCATTATTGTTGCACATAAACCACGTCCTGTGGAATCTGATATATCTGCAAAAAAACCCTAAAAAGTTTTCTCTGATCTTGACAATTCCATTGTCACAGGAAATAAAGCGAATAATAATGGCCATTTGTTCTGTTTTACTTGCATCAGGTGTGCAGTCTAAAATTATGGAATAATATTTAGATTTGCGAATTGATAACAAAATTGTATCCCTGATTGCGTTACTTAAAGTTTCCAATATTTCATTTTGACTCTTTACTCAAATAGTGTGCCCTATTGTTTCGTAGTAGGGCACTTTTAACATGATTTTCCATAAAGGGATCAAACTTCCCATACAGTTCGACTAATTTTAAAAAATTGCCGTTATTTCTTTCATATAATTTATCAGATGATCCGCGAAAAGCTAAATTTCGACTACCAAGGAATTTTATAATTTCAATCAAGCGTTCTAAAACACTCAACCGTTGTTTCTTTTCGATTTCATACAAGCTTTGAGTCTGGAAATCAATAGTAATTATTTTTTTTAATTTTTATCAAGTTCCTTCCATTTTAAGAAATTTTTCATGTGAGTTAAACTAGTCTCATGTCTATGTAAAGTTGTACTTACATTTCTCCAATCGTTATAACCTTCTACAAGACTCAGTAGGTGATTCAGTTGATTCAGTAGGTGCGACAAGTTTGCAACAAAAGCAAAAAACAGAATTTAAAGTTTCGGAATAAATGAGCCATGTTCTTGGCAAGAGCTCTCCGTTTTCCATTTTTCTATTATAATACGTGTCGCCAAATTTACGACCATATGTATCTCTGGGATATATTATATTTTTCTTTTGAACAGGCCTGATTTCAATTAAAACAACTCGTAATTTTTCATCAATATTTCCTCATTCACCTGGATCTTCTAAATTTACAGACACTAACAATGTGCTAGTTTCGTGGTCAACTACAACTAAATCTTGTTGTAGTTGACTAAATCCTAACTATTTTTCACTTAAATAATGTTCAGTTATCTTGTTCAATAGTTGCAATAGTACTTTCATGAAAACTGGATGATGTGGACGGTTCTTCAACTCTGACTTCTGATGTATCGAGTTGGTTACAATCTGCATCAGAATATTTTAATATTCTAACAAAATTATTAAGAGCCGCAGTTTGTTTCTTAATATCTGCTTCTTTCGCAGCATGACGCTTACGATTTTGTACACCGAATAACTTTTTTTTAAATTTTTGATTCCATTTCTATTTTATACCCACAAGAAATTATTACACAACACGACACAGAGACGAAATAATAGTCGGCACTGCGCTCCTGTCAGTAGCCTACTGAGATGCGTACCATATGACTGGTTAACTAGCAACAAATGTTTTGTACGAAAATTCGTTTCTGCGCATGAAAACCGTTCACCGTTTCACTTTAGATAGATTGCAGTAGACACAACATTCTGCAAGCAAGCATTTAGCCTGCTCTCGCTGCAAAATTGTAAACAGCTGGCTGATCAAAGAGGCGGCAATATACTTTTTTTTTTTAAATTTTTATTCTGTGTATCCGGCCTTATTTATTTTAATATTGATCATTCTAAGAATTTTTTGTTTTTATGATAAAAATTTTGTTTCTTAAAAATTAACGCATGAACCGTTCCATGGCTGCGGCGCCCGCATACACCGCATGCTCTGCATGCCCGCTGCCACCGGCCCTGTTTGTTATATTTTATCTATCACAGAGGCTCTGTACTTTGATAAATTTTCCTTCGTATAGTATTCTATCTTTTAATTTACCATTTCGTTTCTTTGTTTCTTCTAAATCCGCTGAAATGTAATGCTGTAATCTAATGTGCGTGTGTGTGTGTGCGCGCGCGTGCGTGCGTGCACGCACACAGCATCATCATCAGCAGTTACTTTCATTTACTTCTTATTTTAACAAATGAGAATTAAGTGAAACTTTCCTGAAACTGCCTATCCATCTTTCTTAATACTTGTTCAACAACTAAAAAAATGCATTTAGACAGGACTTAATATGTCAAAACAAATCATTACTTGCCTTGTTTGTGGTAACAATATTTTTGACTTGATTTGACATGGCTGATACAGGTAGTAAATAAGAATTAACACCGAATCTATTATTTTTTATTATATTGTAACAGAAATATCGAAATCCTCTGTATGGGATGCTGCTTGATATGCTTTAGATCATGGTGTCCAAACTTTTGGCTTATCTGGGCGACATTGAGTGAAGAGGAATAGTCTCGGACCGCCTATAAAATGTATAATATAGATAATGTATATAAGTAACAAAACTTCCCTTATTTTTCTTATTTTTTTATTATAACATTAAAAAAAAGAGGGCGGCATAAACACAACTAGTGAGATATTTGGCCTTGTTTACGTGAAACGAATACATCAATGTCTGGTTCGATGGAACTGGTTACAATTCGTATTGGGAATCTCAAGGTTCTTGTGGGAAATTTTTAATCTAACTTTACTCTTCGTATGCTTCATTCTTGAAAATAGTTGTTCACAAATGTACGCACTTCCAAAAGGCGATTTCTGTGATGCGTAAAGCACGACTGTGAAGCGAAGGATGTTTTTCTCTATGAAGACAGGTCTTATAAAAATTTAGCAAAGAGACATGATCAGTTTTTTTTTAGTTGAATATCTGATTACAACTCTATACATTCCATTTGGCAATTCGAAGGTAATATATTTATGTCGAATGAACATGAGTCACAAATATACCAAAATATTTTATCATTTTTTTCTCAAATTTTGAAAAGATTGAAACCTATTCTCAAATTCCTATATCAAAACGGACAGCATATTTTTCGCATCACGTAACAATGTTAAAAGTTTAAGATCTTATGGGACCGCATTACTTTCCAGTCCAGGGCCGTCCGCGGTCTAAGGATTGGACACCCCCGATTTAGATTGTATAATACAAAATTAAAAAAAAAATAAATATGAAATTAAATATTAAAATAATGAGGATTTTGACATTCGTCATTATTATATAGCCAAATGAATTCAAGAAACTTCAGTTTTACCAGAAAGGTTATGAGAACAAACGTCTGGCATAAACTCTGTGGTAAAATTAGAAAGTTTTATCTTCCTTGAATTCATTTGGGTATATAATGATGTAGGCTCTCAAGATCCTCATTATATGGATTTAAATATCAAGGAGGCGAAGGATATTTCCTAGGCCCTTTGAAGTTAAATTGAGTTGTCCAGTTGTAGGAGAAGTGATAAGGTTTTCTTCTTGCAAAGAAGCCGAACCCGCCAATAGCCACACACACGTATATACATTACATTCTCGTCGTTCTCGCTACAAAAAACCAGTCTTTGATATATAGTGGCGGTGATTCTGAACAGTTCCCTACTCGTTGGATAAGTGGTAAACAGGTCAAAAGAAAATCAGTATTACTCCAATTTCCTACGACGATAAGGCATCACAAATATGATTATTACTTTTACTTTTATTAACGTAAAGGTGGTGGGGGGGGAGGAAGTAGGCCGACGAAAACTGACGGTTCAAATCCTCCCCTATACTATGAGGTCAGTACGTCAGTGTTGAAACTTCTGTATCTGAAGCTTTGCCATTTGATCGCCATGTGAACACTACTAAAGTAACCAAATAAAAGCAAAGGAAAAATCAGAGTCAGATTTTTAAATTCTAATTTAGAAGGCATACCTCATTCAGTTTGACAAAGTAAATTTGAATGGTTTTATATGGGATTTATTTATGTTTGTCAAACCCACATAAAATCTGAGAAAGATTTCTTCCAGAATATATAATTATGTTTTGCCTGTCGTTCTCGCTACAAAAAACTGTCTGGTTGTTTTTTTATATGCTTAGGCCCCAATTATAATGCTGCTAATGGATACAAAAATATAAACAGCCAGGACGGAGACAAATCATCGATTCTTACAAGTTAAGTCTCGACATCGTAATGTCACATATTAGAATTGTGCTCCGTTCTGTGCCAGTCGACCACTGTCCACATGAAATAATCGTATATGCAGTTTCGTCTCACAAAACTGAAACCACACAATTTCGAAATGTATGAAGATTTTGATGGCTTTAGATTACCGTTGACTTTGATGCACAATCTGCTTCCTTGAAGACGTTTTAAAATATCAGAAGCTTAAATTTCCTCGTGTCAGATTGGGCTTTTTTGGCGAACAAATAAGAGGAATGATAAAAGATGAACTTCTTTAAAATACTCTAGAAACTGTATCTTAGGAATATTTCAATGATTATTTTGTCAAAAATAACTTTTTTTAGCAACGTTATTTGCTTCTTTGGGAAGTAAAACGACTGCTGGTACAAAACTCAAATCAAAAATAGTCTTAAAATTAAAATGTGGATGTTTTATTTTTATGTGGATGAATTATTTTGCATAAAAAATAATAAAAATTCATCTTGTAGCACTTAGGAGGGCGAAGGACACTAGCAGCACTGTGTTTATCACAGTGTCATAATGCTACGCATTCAAGCATATGCACGCCATAGAGATGCAAGTATTAGCGTAATGCGGCACTGTCCGTCGCGCAGTTCCACTGTTGTTTATATGCAGTTTGCGCTGGTAGTAGAGTGTTCGTAGTGCTTATCGTGTTTACTCCATCTCTTTAAATATTTGAACATAAAGGATTTAATTGTAATGTCCAAAAATTGTAAATCCATTCCTTTAATTGTAATTAAAGGAATGGATTTTATTTTTAATTAATTTTGAATTATACCAAACTGTATAATTTTATCGATCATAAACAATATTTTTTCATGTTTAATTTTTTTTAATTTTTACCATAATTTTGATGTTTTATCCAAACACGTATACACTGTACTTACAGTGTGTATGTATATTTCGAAAGTTGCAGCACACCCACGATTTCAAGCCACAAGCCGCCACTGAAAACAACTTCCTTATCTTTTGCTTCAAATTTGAGTATTTTTATAGACATAGAATTAACGCCATCATGTCTGTTAATACCATTATTCATTTCCTGCTAAGTTTTCGGCATATCATTGTCATTGCTTTGATATTCTCGGGGTTTTCTCCAAGTAAATAGTAAACGTTCCCAAGAGAGAGAGAGAGAGAGAGAGAGAGATTACTTGGCTTCCCAAACGACGTTTTACATAGAGAAAAGAAACCAACAGATTCAGATAAATATATATTTTGTTGGTATTTTATTAATAATTATAGCTAACATGTAAATCATTTAGTATTCCAGTATAATATTCCCATTATTTCCTGTTAAAATATTATTAAAGAATAATGTCCCCAGCCTGGTTGACATTTCCACTCTCCAACCAATAGATCGTAGGACCGAATCTTACCGTGAGGAGGGATGTTTGTGAATGTCTTTAGGTAGTTGCTTTTTGTTGTACAGTGTGCAACCACTGTCCTGCTTATTGGAGATCTGAAAGGTTTGAAAACCGATTTCTATGTTTTACCTCAAGAGCCGAATTTTATCTAAGCCTTAGACCAGGAGTGTCAAAACTGGCGGGCCGAAGGCCACGTGCGTCCCCAAAGCAATTTCTTGCGGCCCCCGACGCCTCAAGGAAAGATCAAAAAAGGATGGTTGCTTTTTATAATAAAACAGAAATACCGTATTTATTCGAATATAAGTCGCCCTCGCATATGACTCACATCCCTGTACCCTGATTTACTTTATGAAAAAAGAAATTAAAAAGTTTTGTATATACATCGCACACGAATATAAAGTTCAACTACTTTCACGTCGGGACGATAACTCGCTCCCCGCTGTGAACAACACGCTTACTCCAACTGCCACTGTACTGCAGATGCAAGAAAAACAAGGAGCTTTATTGTGCCACTGAATAAAGTAAAGAGATATTTGCTGTCTGTGTAATATATTTCTTTAGTGCGATTAGAGACAACTGGTGTAAAAACGGCACTAACTGACTCACCGAGGCAATGTCGCTTCCCAAGCCAACAAGAAAAAGAAAAATTTCTGATGAGGGCAGAAAATTTCAAGAAAAATGAGAATTAAATTACTTCTGCACTGAAACAAAGAACAAAAGTGTATGCATTATTTGTAACGAAACAATTAATGTCGCCAAAGAATATAATATAAAAAGGCACTACGATAAAATTCACAAAGAACAATATTCACGCTTTGAGGATAAACTGAGAGAAGAAAAATTAAAAAGTATGCAGAATTCACTTCAAAGTCAACAACAAGTATTTTCAAAAATTATGAAAGATAATGAATCAGCAGTGAGAGCCAGTTATGAAATCAGCTATTTATTGGAGAAACATTCCAAACCTTTTAGTGACGGTTCCTTGGTTAAGGAGTGTATGATAAAAGCAGGAAGAAACGTATGTCCCCAAAATGTGCAAGTATTTCGCGATATTTCTTTGTCCAGAAATACTGTGATTGAAAGAATAACGGAAATGCGTGACCAGTTGCAAGGAAAACGTACAGTGCTTTTCAATTGCCCTTGACGAAAGTTTCGATATTCATGACGTGGCTCAAGTTGCTTTGTTTCTTCGGGCTTGCGACAACATTATGAATATTACTGAAGAGTTCTTGGAAATGATTCTCATTCATGGAACCACTCTTGTCATTTTTGAGCCGTGTGGGGCATTTTGGAAAAATATCAACTTCCTCTGAACAGGCTCGTAGCAGTGACAACCGATGGTGCTCCAGCAATGACTGGCAAAAATAAAGGTTTTGTGTCAAGACTTGCAGCAAAGTTAAAGGAAATGTATCCAGACATTCCAAAACTGCAATCTTTCCACTGTATTATTCATCAGCAGGTCCTGTGCTCCAAAGTATTGGAAATGAGCAGCGTACTCAAGCCTGTGACAAATACTGTGAACGTCATCCGATCCAGAGGCCTCAATCACCGCCAGTTTACACAATTTCTAAAAGACTTGGAGAGTGAATTTTAAGGGCTACCTTATTACACAGAGATTCGTTGGTAATCTTGTCATAAGGTTCTAAAAAGCTTTTTTTTTACTTTTAGAGGAGATCAAATTGTTCCTAGAAATGAAAATTCATGATGTTGCACTTCATATCGATCAGACATGGGTACAAGATCTAGCGTTCCTAGTTGATATTAAAGGACATTTGAATGATTTAAATGTCAAACTTCAGGGGAAAGATCAGTTAATAACACACATCTATGATGCACTGGCAAGTTTTATATATAAGTTAGTTTTGTTTCAAAATCATTTAAAAGAGAATATTCTAAATTGCTTTCCTATGTGTGAACAATTGAACAATAAGAATCAAAGTTTTACCTTTGATTTACAATGATGAATAAAAAATCTTCCAAAGTAATTGGTTAATAACTTTACCTTGGAAGAAGCTGAAATTATTTTGTATTATGATGATAATTGAGAAATGACGTTCTGTAAAATGATATGCTACATTTTTATATTTCTAACTACTATAATGTTGGTAGCCCAGTTCATTATGTGTTGATGGTGGTTTTCGAAATTCCTTTATTTCTTTTTTCTTTTCTTTTTTTTTTTCAAGTTAAATTATTCCATTACCGTTGATATCACTAAAGTACAAAGGTGGTTTCATTTGTTATGCAAACATTACAGCAGCAAATGGAGGTAGTTTTCTGTCTTACCTATCAATAAAAAGCGCAATTATAATTTAAGACGATAAAAACATCGAGAATTTGAGCTTTTTCGGATAGCTATAAACGTTAACCCATGGCACTCTGCTAACAGTTTGCTATACTAGTTGAGTATTAAAAATGTGGTTGGTATACGCGTGATGTTACAGAAAAATATCTTTCTTGGCCATTTACTGTCATCCAAGTCTCGTTTAGAAAGGAGCATCCCATTTATTTTTTCTGCTACTTCTAATAATAATGTTACATAAGTAAGACCCCTCTTCCATTACTTAAATGCCAATGTCAACATTCTGTCTCTATTCGCGCGTGCCATCCATTTTTATACAATGCTGCTGTTTCCTACAACCAGCTGAGGATTATATTTAATAAGGCTGTTTCTAACTTTGGCTGAAATGCGCTGATATCCGTGGTAATGCAGGGCATGATGATGGACGTGTCACACTCAAAAACTATTATGTTCCAATTTAACAGTTGTGCAATGCAAAATAGCATTCGGCTGAGCAGAAATGTAGAGAGAATTTATGTGTGTTTGCTGTTATAAATTCATGCGATTCCAGAGAAAATCGTAAAATTTAAATAAGAAGCAGTTTTTCATGTCAAAGCAGGAAAGTCAATGTCATATCGTGCCGCCAAAGCATTGTTTCATGTATTTTACATTACCCCACGAAGGTGGCTTCACTGCACGTGTGCAAGCACTGTGGTAAAACCACATTTACAGTGATTCTTAGGAGTTGGAAATGTTAAAAAAACAAAAATAGAAATCTGGTAAAAGCGTAGGATAAAGAGATATTTTAGTGTATGTGTGTGTGTGTATGTGTGTGTGTGTGTGTGTGTGTGTGTGTGTGCGCGCTCTCGCTCGCACGCGTTACTGGAGAAAAAGAATTGTGCACAACATGGTTATGTCATGTGACTTAAGCCGCCCTAAGTGAAAATCGATGAAAATGTTATCACCTTACCGAGAACGATTTTGGTTTAGAAGTGACAAAACAGATAATTATGATAGCGTTAATACTTAAAGTACGATGCATTATTTCATTATTTGCTATTTGCGTAATAGCATTGTATTTTTAATCTTCTGCTAACAAAACATACGAAAAAAAAAAGAAAAAAAGATCTACAATTAATTTTCAGACCATCTATTTTGACTTCATAAAACCTGTTTAAATGATAATCTCTGCACTCTAATTTTTATTTTTTTTGCATCTCACGAGGATTTGTCTGTTGCTAATATTGATGCAGTTCCATTTAAGCATACGTCTTTCTATTATATATATATGAGGCTTTATGTTCAGCCCTTGCTTATCGTCATCGCGGAACAGTGGGGCATCCAACAATCACTCATGACCGTTCGTGGCGACGTTTGTTGAATGTTTGACGTCAATCCGACACGAAAGTTGGCCAGAACACGTCCGGAAGCTCGTTCAATTCCGCGCAACTGACGTCACAATGACGTCCATGCTTGGAGATTTGCGCTGTTGCTGTCGCAAGCGAGCTTATATCGAACGGTAGAATGTTCCCATTCTCTCTGTTTTTACAGGGTTTTCTCTACCGCCTCTGTTCAGCACGTCAAAGGAGTTGGAAACTTTGCAAGAATTTCTCGACTTCTGCTCCTTTTTCAGTGGAAATTTTTATTGTTGTTGTTGTTCGAACCGAGTATAACAGTTTATGCTTCTCTGTTTTCACTTAGGAAAGCACACAATGAGATCGTATTAAAATACGCTCAATTATCTCATTCAAATGTTTCGTGCAGAGTTATTTCGTCACACGTACAATGTAAAAAGCAGCCAGATATTTATCCTATAATTAGAAGCTAATTTGGTATTTCTAAATATGTACAGAAAATAAATCCAGCGAGTTTCTTCTAATGGATGATTTTGGAATGAATTTTAATCAGTTTTGAATCAAACACTGGTAGATTTAATATGTCGATGCATTACTTGGACGATATTATTCTGATGTATAACGTAAGATATGACTTGCCGTGATGTATGCGATTTAGAGTGAATAGCAATCTGTATGAATGACTGATATGCTTCCATCTGATATTATGACCTCTTAAGATATCAAGTATTACAATATGGCACGAGTACATATACAAATGCAGTTCAAATCGCAACCAAAAAATATTATCTTTTCCCCTAATATTTGACAACTAAATTAGTTCACATTATCGCGCGTTTTGGTTATGCATAAAATGGAAAAAGAGAGCCATATTGCTAATTGTGATTTTTATTTCATTGCATTATTAGACTAGGCTTGAGGAAAAAATACTTGGCAGTTTTATTCAAAATAAATAGAAAACTTCATTCAAGAATACAAAGCATGCATGTGCAGAAATTGCAATGTTTGAAATAAGAAAGGTATTTCGAATGTTGCTGAATTACAATACGAATTAGTTCGACAAAATCGAAGTTAGCATATTTTATTAATTATCTAACCTCCAGTTACCTATATTGCTAATAGCATTATATGTATAATTAGAATTTTATGCTTTATTCCAGTATATCAGTGGATGAATGATTAGTGAAACTGCAATATATTAATAATTTTAAAACTACTATTAAGACAGCAGCATTTAAAATCAAGATTATAGAATTATATGGATTAATTTTATGTCGACATTTTTGTAAGAATAATCTAGAATCATAAACAATTTTCACAGTTCTCCGTTTTTATATCCGTGTAAGGAATGAATCTTGCCGTATGTACTAATTATTAAAGCAAAGCGTAGATGTGCTCTCCGATGGCTTTGCTAGATGATATGAGAGGCAGAAATATTAATTGCGCAGTACTTGATAGACTCTTGTGCGACTACGCAAGCACGCAGCTTAGAGAGAACCTTGTTTGTTTCTTATGTAGCGTATATGCTTGGAGTATTTTTCAAAACAAGCTGAAGAAAGAGTATGTTATATTTAGATCCGAAACAGGCTACTATCGACGAAAATTTGTCAAACGAAATAGAATAGGCTGGCAGGAATCCTTATTCATGACAAGAAATGCACCATTACAAATTTAAGTAATAAAATTGGACGAAGTCTTACATTGCACGTGCACACTCGTCTTTCCATTATGCTATTAATAAGCGTAAAATGTAACTCAACCTGAAAAAAAAATCAAGCTTCTATTTCATTTGTTCAATTTGTGTGTGGTATATATGTCAATTAATAAAATGCAAATAAAGAGAATTAGGATGAACCTACAGTGTATAGCACGAAAGAATGATCACGAAATTACACCATACGTGCAAGCTAAAATTATAGTCAGCGATATCGTTCTGCACTCGGGCACTAAAGCTACGACCTTCAAGTCGTCATTGGATTGAGATCAAGACGAAGAAGAAGCAGTTCTATTCATGCGCAATGTTATTTTTTTTAATCTTTTCTACCTATTTTCAATGAAATAAAATTTTGTGCTTGCGAGTAACATTCTGATCTGGTCTTATAACAAGGAGCAAATGACTATTTGTGAAATGCTAGCAGATATAAACAAAAAAGAGATAAGAAATTCATTTGTAAATTTAATACCTACATTATCATTATTATTATTATTTAGTTCATGAATCGTAAATTCAGAAATAATTAGTGTTTTGATCTGAAACTTTCATTTAAAGTGCACTTGTATTTTCATTTAATTAGAAAAACAAAGAGTAGTTCCCCTGTTGCACAGCTTAAACTATTGTGTAACTATGGCATCGCAATAGAAACATTACTATACTACAGTATACTTCATAAGATTTAGGACCAGATTCTTGTTACATATTGGCATTTAGTTAATAGCTTGCTCACTACTGTGGACCAGGAATAGAGCCAAATCAGAATTTCGCTAATCAAAAGATTAGTTGATTCCACTTGATTAGGAGTAGTTACAAACATTTTTATTGCAGTAGGCCTGCGATTCCCTTGCTGCATCCCCTAAGGGCTGGGATGTTCTGTTTGTAGATACACTGAACTACTGATATACTGAACTACTGTGATGTACATTGAAATATTAATTATAAGAAATAAAACTAATTATTATGGACTTGAAATCCTATTTTAAAACATTTTGTCTCCTTCTCTGATTTTCTTTCTTTCTTTTCTTTCACTGTAGGACGGTTCAGCTCGAGAATTTCAAACCAGCAAATAAAGACAAAGTTGGAGAAAAAGGTTATATTATTATTATTATTATTATTATTATTATTTCAGTCTTCCGCCAATAAATAAATTCACCCAAAGTAACAAATGACGTGAATTATACGATTTACCCATTTCCTACTGTATATACCGAAATCATACTACTACACTTTGAAAAAAAAAAGGGGAGGGGGAAGAAGTGCCAGGGTGGGAGGGGAGAACTGAAGCACTCAGAAAAATATGAGCTCATACTAAGAACCACAAACTCAGTGCTTGACATAGAAAACAAATCGATCGGCAGATAATTCAAATACTTGCTATCAGTGTAGTTTTGATAAATCCTATATACTAAATAAAAAAGTAAGACAACGATATTTTTTTAAAAAATGCAGAGCATAAGCAGAAGAATTATAATCGTGAATATGAAGAAGCTAACATCTTTTTATTTCGTTGTTGTCTTATTATTTTTTAAAATTAATTTATGCCACAAAACAATACTACCTCCATAGTAATGATATGAAGCCCACGAATTAGCCTATCAACAAGATTATCAGTGCTAACTACACATGAATTATCTATAACTGATCACTTGTCACACTGTATTTATATTAATGACCATTAATATAAATACAGTGACAATATCAATAACAATAATAATAATCATCAGTATATTCAATGATAATTTACTTATTAATCGTCTATCCGATCTCTTATCACTATGATTAATATTATTTTTTTAAATATAGTAATTAAATATAATAATTAATAACTAACATACCAATATGTAAATCATTTTGCTAATTGCCAGCCTGGCTGACAAGTGACTGACGTATCTACAAGAATGCGAATATAATCCTTTTCGCTTATGGTACTGCAGGTTTACGACCCTTGATTGCTTGCATTAACCTTTTGTAACACGAATCCTCCTTGGCCATTACCTAATACTAATTACATCATTTAAATACTATTATATAAAAATGAAGTCCTTATATCGATTCTAGCTTTTTTCCCAATGACTTTGTGTCATGCCCCATCGATAGAGAGGTTTAACCCAGAGGGGGACAGTACAATCCTGCTAGTCACATTATACAGTACATTCTTGGAGGTTGAACACTAAATGTTGCAACCTGTTACACGTTTGTGTTACTCTTTAAGAGAAGCTGTTTGACATCTAAAAGTATTCATTTTAAATTCTAAACTCGCGTGCACACATAGAATTTTTAGTGCCATCTGTAGAGGCTCATACGCCGCCTCTGGATATCGGTATCCGCTTTACTCAACGAGAGAACATCACATCGATGATTTACTTCATTAACGCTAATCATTTTTGTTCTGGGAAAAAGTAATCTGCGTGCCAAATAAGGAAAAGAAACGAATGAATCACGAAAAGAATAGAAATAATAATTTCTTTTCCAAATAGTTTAATTGATTCAAACCTACAACATGGAATTAGTTGGATAAAATGAAAACAGAAATGAATAACCAGAGAAAGCACGTAACGAATACCAGACATCGTTGCAATATTTTAGGTGCATTTAATGGATTTTTTCATTTCAAAATACGATATGTTTTGTAGGGATGAAAAAGTACAGTAAAGGTAATTTATTGGTTTTAGTGTATTACTTCAAATACGATAATTGCGGGAACGAATATAAATTGAGAAAACTCTTCCTTGCATGAATATAATTCAAATAAAGAAATCTTCGTCGCGTTTTCCTTCTATTTATTCTGGTTAAAAAAAGTGCCTGCACATCTGAGTGAGAAATTTCAGATCTACAAGAACGAAACGACAAACGATTTTTTTTTATTGAGCTAAGTTGTAATTCATTTCATTCGTTTTTCTCAAGCTTTCTTAAGCAATGCTCTCTTAGATTTCCTTCGTACGTGTGAAAAAAGTCATGTACGGATTCATGTACCCCTTTTCTAGAAAGATAGCTTTTCTTTCATTAGTTTCAGAAAACAGTGCAGTCCGCAACAGTAGAAATGTAAAATGTAGGTAGCATTTAAAAAAATATATCATAATTATTTCTGAAAGAAACTAATTTTGTAAATTTGTTTCCAATATTATCAGTTTTAGTAATTCATTATGTAGTGAAGTAAAAAATTGGTCCTGAAAAATCGTTATAGAACCTTAGCTAGCAGTGCGCTTTTAAGTCAGCATCAACTTTCTGAACTGAGGACTTAAAAAGAAACAAAATATAATATGTTTTATCCACATTATATATCCGTATTACAGGCTTCATATTCTTCTGGCATATTCGTATTCTTCCAGTTAATATTCTTCAGAATATTAAAGTCGAATATTTTGTATTTGAAACAGGAAAGTTTTTAAACATTCATGTGAATTCTTTGTGGATAAATAATCATTAAGGGAGAAAGAAATTGCTCGTTTGTCGGAAAGATATAGAATTGGAATTCAATCAATTATACAAGGAATATTTTTTCGATATTGACGGTGGTAAGAGTTTTTTCTTCCTTAAAAACACCAATGAGAATCGATGAAAATATATAACTGAAATGACAGTAATATACTTGGATGAAAATCTCAGTTGTTTTACCTTAATTTTAAAACAACTCTTATTTCAAAGTAATTACTAAATTAGTGCATTTTACGGAATCTCTTTTATGAAATAGCAAAATACACACTATAAGTGGTATTTCAAGAGAGAAGCAAGCAGATTCAGGTATAATAAGGAATAAGACAAGAGATGAGGACTCTTAGAACTTGAATAAAAGCTCTCTCTCTAATATATATTTTAAAGATATCTAAATTGGCAAATGGTTGTGTAATTCATGGTGATTAATGTATTAATGATAAACAGAAGGAAATAATCAGTTAAAGAAAATAACATGAAGACCTCCCACTAATGACTGGGGGGGGGGGGGAATTACAAGAGAATTTAGACTGTACAGTCTGTGGTTTCAATCACATTAATAAAGTGCAAAAAGTGCATATTTTTTTGAATGTCGAAAATCATGATAAAAATAACAGTAGCCAATATGCATTCGCTATTTCGAAACAATCACCCCCTCCCAAGATAACTGTGATAGTGATGCTGGGAGACGTTTAGGGAAAAAATAATGGGTTGTTTTCCTCCTCTTCTTTCTTAGAAAGAAACTGCCTCTAATATAGATTAGTGCGATTAGAACTTGAGTAGTAACAATAGTACTAGAAGGTCTTTCTTGAAAAGTAAATGATGGATGGGTGGTACTTCATTTTTTTTTGAAGATCATTCTAGAGCACATATCACCTTTCGTATGTATGCAATCTTATCTCTAGAATTCCATCTTTTTTTCATGAAAGTATCGATGTCCAGCACTACTACTATCACCACCATCAAATTTGAATGAACCTTGGTTAGCTGCATGATTTTATGACTTAGCACTGGTACCGCCCCTTTCAATCTTTGAGGACGCCGCGAGTCATTCTGAAGCAGCCGTTTCCTAAGAGTAGAACTGGTATATGACCACTTCCTCGTCGTTGCTCAGAACGGATTTGTTTCTTTCTCCCCCCTATCCTGCATATTACCAAATTTTCTGCATACTCAAAAGAGCAGCTTGGTTCAGATTCCATTATTCAAAGTCTATGTAAGTTACGATTGATATCGCCTTCCAAAAATTTCCCCATGATATACCGAGAATTGACTGCTTCAACTTATCCAGTGACCTCATGAATAAAAATTAAATCAAGAGATATTGTAGTTTTTTTTATACTTGTTCAAGTTTATGAAATTCATGGTTATTCCGCATGGATATGGCTGTGGTTAAGAAAAAAAAGTGCGCTTTTCTGTTTTAAGAGTGAAATATTATTCTTTTTGTTCTCTGCATCAATATTTTGTATATTGACTTGTTCTTTTACACTCATCTATGTTATTATATGGCATTTATAGTTTATATAAAAAAATCTTCCGCATCCTTTTAATAGTTATTTTAGAAAAAAATAGATATCCAAAAATTTAAATTAATTTAAATTGATCACTTCACGTTTTGCATAAGAAATATAATTTTATAATATAAAATTTTAAGTACGTAATTATGCTGTTAAACGCTATTATCCACATTGAACTCAACCCGAGAGAGAGAGAGAAATATACTGTATATATAATTACATTTCGGAATCTGATATATATATATATATATATATATATATATATATAATATATATATATATATAATATATATATATATATATATATATATAATATATATATATATATATATATAATATATATATATATATATATATATATAATATATATATATATATAATATATATATATATATATATAATATATATATATATATAATATATATATATATATATATAATATATATATATATATATATATATATATATATATATATATATATATAATATATATATATATATATATATATATATATATATATAATATATATATATATATAATATATATATATATATAATATATATATATATATAATATATATATATATATATATATATATATAATATATATATATATATAATATATATATATATATAATATATATATATATATATATAGAGGAAATTTTTCTAAGCCTTTTTTCGACCGGTTCCCGAGTTAGTCGATCTCTGGCACGGGCAAGCAGGTTTTTCCTCCCGGAAACTCGGGTTTTTCGTCCTGTAAATTCAAGAAAATCGACCGTAGAACCCACATTATTTCAGACATTAAATATATTGTGTTAGGGTTAGAGACCACGAGATACTCTCTTCACTGCGTACCGCTTAATTAGTGATAGCCTTGGGCCATCTGTCTCTGTTTGGGTACCAGTGGAGATTGAACTGCCCACTCAGTCTCCAAAAGTTAGATAGGGCTAAATGGCCTCGCCTACTCCCGTATATACGGGAATAAAAAGGCGTTAGCTGATATATATATATATATATATACTGATATATTTTAGTATATATATATATACTAAAATTGAGGTCATCTTAACCATTCGTATGATATTCAGCAAATCTCAGTGACTAAAGAAGTCCTAACAGTTATTTTCTCTATAAAGTGTTTCCTAAAATTTTTCCTGTACTACAGACAGTAATGCCCTATAGAAATCCACCCACACCCACACACCCAGTGTCCAGGGTAGGAAGAAAATTAAACTACAACAGATGCTTGTTAAACAAGCATTTTTGTTCTCTGTGGCTTGAAAATTCAGTTCCATGTTTTTTTATTATATTTAAGAAACCAAGATTCCATGCTGTGAAATGAAATTAGCGACAGAAGAGCCTTAATTCTAAAATAATTTTTACGGAAAAAACTAACTCTTATTTGTTTTTATTGTTTTGTTACTCATTTTTATTATTATTTGTACTGTTAATTTTTTTGTAATTAACACACATGCCTGAAAGTTCATGAAGATGAAAGTATATTAAAATGGCTATTCATTTTGACATATCAGAAAGTCTGGGAATACCTACGCAGCATGTGGGTGTTTTGTCTCTTCTTTTTCTTTTGCGTAGTTGTTGATCTCATATTATCGTGTGACTCTCCCACTCCTACAGAGTCTGTAGAATTTCTAAGTATAGCGTTCCATGCTTCCTTTGCATATTTCCTAGAAAGAAGGCTAGTAGAGAACTCCATTGCGAGAGAGCGAGTATAAGTCACAATTCACATGCTGTTCAGTTTAGTTTTGATTTAATTCGCTTATTGATTATGCCACTATTCTCTATTTCAGCCGTTTTCAACGTGTTTCTCTTTATATTGTGCAGAATGCTATTTAAGAAGATTTATCGGAAAACGCCGTTTGTTAGGAAGTACTAATCAGCATTCCTAAAAAGCATATAAATAGTTATAAATAGTTAACCGAAGTAAACCTTCGCTCCTTTTCATTTTTCTTTATTCAGCATAATCGGTTAAAGCACTTTCTCCCGTTTTGTGTGCATATTCTGTTTCTTTATTTAAGATAAAGTATAAAGATAAACACATCAGTTTCGTTGTTGTGAACTGAGTAACCTAATAACATCCGATATGATGACGATGAAGCACTTTCTGTATTTACCTTGTACGAAATATACATTCAAAAGTATATCTATCTATCTATCTTTTGTCTAAAAGTTTATTATTTTCTGTCATGGGTGTGGTATTTAGCTAGAACAGTACTACACCCATAACTCATTACTACTAGATTTGAAAACAGAGTTAGCTACTTTTCTTTAGAATGGTCTTCATTAACTTTAATATTTTATAAGTTACTTTATGAGTTCATTTCTATTAACTGTAACAGCAGCCTCCCTTCGTTCAGCTCTACAAAGTAATAACAGGCATAAGTACCCATGTTTTGTACAAGATTTATATAAGTTTCTGTTTACAGTTGCTGAAAATTATGTTATGATTAGCGATTTTACTGTACGAGATTATTGATCTTCTTGTAATTTATCTTCAGTTGGAAAACTGAAGGTGAATTAGCTGGTCCCATAAGGAAATGACAGAGGTTTCTTCGTTCTTCTGGACACCAAAGTACCAGATGGGATATGCTGTACTTTAGGATCACAGCAAACAACTAAAGTTACTTTAGTAGAATGCTAAACAATAACAAAAATGGATTGCACAAAATTGATTTTCCACAGCAGTTAATAATACGATCACTAAAGTACACATATCGGCCACTGAATTAGGAACTTTTATTTAATGCTAGTGGTTTCCATATAGGTATGCAACTTCCAATACCGATCCTCTTCAATTCCCTGCGCATAGTTCGATGAGATATGGGTCGGGAACAGCCGTCATCAAATGCTTCGGTCATCATACGACGACGACGATCTCGTTCCTGATAGACTGTCTTAGGACCACACAGTTAAGGCTCTTAGACAAGCAATGTGGGTTGTTTTTCCATTGATAAAACTCCCGGGATATCTCACCTTTCGAGAAACCAGTCGGCTCTACTGTTTTCAAAATCGTGGCTCCAGCCAGACGGATACCCACAATAAGCCCTTTCTCGAACTCCGAAAGATTCTTTGTTTTTCCCGTTGTTATCAACACTGTTGACGATTACTGACCAGCAGCATTCCTAAACAGTTGTGGTGTTCTTAAATAGAACACGTGGTCACGCACGTAATCAAGTATTTTGCACACATGCTGCGTAAGTGACGTTTATGTATATCTGCATAAAGTTTCTAATTCAGTGGCCAGTGTGTGTACTACATTTAGTGTACCAAAGCTTCCGCTGCCGTGGATTATTTATTTGTTGTTTTACAACAAATATATAAATTCACATGTCTTTATTCTTCACGTCGTTATTACATTTAGCGATGATCCTCTGTAACTATCACAGGTTGCGATTTTGTGGAGTTAATTTTACTGAGGTGATCCAAAACACCTTAACAATGACAGATGCTGGGGTGCCTTAGAACAAGGCACAAATAGATGTTGAATGCTTACGCATCTCTATTTATTAGTTTCTCCAGCATCTATGAACGAAAATCGATATCAAGAGTTTAAAATGATTTATTATCATTATTAGAAGTAGCCATATTACTTATAGTAATATGGTTACTTCTAATGTTAGTAAAAGAAACTACTGTAAGTAAAAGAAACGTGACTCATTGGAATTAACAGTACTCTTGTTATTTGTAGGCCGATGCGTTGTCTCAGATATACATAATTGCATTATTCACAGCACATGTTCTATTTTTTTTTTAAAGAATGTTAACTTTTGCTATTTAAATATATTAATCAGAGTTTATACATTCACCAGATCTTCATAAGTACAGTTGTTTTAATTTTTTTTTCATAAAGTATATTTTATGAGATATATGAAGAGCCAAAGGCTTCAATTGCCTCATGAGTTGCCTCAGCTTGCACTACCTTAAGGGTCAGTTGCTGCAGTATCCAGGTATTTGCTTACGCTTGGACTCGCCGAACTTTATATAGTTTCTATATTCGGCATGAAACTCTTTGAGTTTCTTATTCGGCTGAGAAACGATATGGGATGTAATATCCCTTAACTTAAACAAGTATATTTTATGTTTTATTTCAATTTTGAATTTTTTACTTCTAATACCTGCGATCAACAGCAAATAACCTAGATATACATTACATCGTTTGCGAAAACAACGTATGAGATTTCCATTAGAAACAATTTTAGGTTGTTAGCAACACCCGTTTCAGAAATTTTTTATAGGTATTTTCCTGTATTACAAATGCTAAAAAATCTAAGTGAACATTACATTGCATCAAGTTACACATTCTGAGTGCATTTTGCAAAATGAATCGCGCAATTGGAAGAACCATGGTGCATTGTGCTTTTTGATCGGAAAGGCACCGAGTTCTATTCTCATCGTGATGAGAGGAATCTTTATATGGGCTTTTTCAATTGAAGGTGGGTTAGCCGATCTCATACGTAGGTAGCAGGGCTTTTTCTCCCGGGAGCTCTGGTTTTTCTTCTAGCACAGGCAAATTGGCCATGAAAACACACAATTTACAGACAATATATACTAGCGGAGGTGATGGGCGGTAGACAGCATTGTATGCGTTGATGTAGTAGTAGTGCCATTTGGTTGAAGGATTAAGGGAGATGGTAAGTTGTAGTGGAGTAGTATGCCCTCCTACGATGAGTCTTTGGACTCTTTTTTGAGGAGGGCATAATAACAATCACGTAATAATAATTTTTTGTTTAAAACAAATAATATGTTTTTATCATTACATTATATTTTCATGTTACATAGTATTTTCATATTTTCAATAATATTATGATAACATCATAATATTATTACATTTACTTAGTAATGTTCATATATTACCTAGAAATATTGCTATATTATTACATTTTACATAGTAATATTCGTGTGTTACATAATAATATTGTTACTCTGTGTGTGTGTGTGTGTGTGTGTGTGTGTGTGTGTGTGTGTGTGTGTGTGTGTGTGTGTGTGTGTGTGTGTGTGTGTGTGTGTGTGTGTGTGTGTGTGTGTGTGCAGAAAAATATCTAATGTACGCAATCTATAATGAGATCGATTCTCTCGAAAGCCATTTCAAATAATTTCAGTTCTGAAGAAATAACATTGAGAATGCCGAAATATTTAATACAATTTCTGATGGAAATGATAGTAGAATTTTATTTTGGAAAAACTACAGTACATACGCTACTACGCAGCAGTTAAGCATTCAGTTGTTAGCTTCCTGAAGGAATGGAAATTTATAGTTAACACTGAGCCTAATATACACTCAGGTAGGCCTAAATTACTGACTAACACAAGAACCTTTTCGATAATTCCGGTTACCTCCTCATGCCATTAGACTCCAGAGAATGTGTTTGCAGATACACAGCGTAGTCACCGGCAATTCTATAAGCGTTTCCTCTAGAACACCGTAGAGAACTGAAATCCATAAAACTTGGTTACCAAGAGCGAATACGCATTGTCGATTGACATGGACCTGGTCCATGGAACAACGGAAAGCAATCCTGTGGAGAGTCGAGTTCTGCTATCCACTCTTCCAGTCTAATGGGTGTGTTTTAGATATAAGGGATGTCTGGAAATTTTTTTTTTAAATCTCAGTTCCTTGCCTCAGCGATGAACTTTCGAAGTGGTGGTCCTACACTAATGCTTTAGGCAATTGTCCATGTGGTAGACTGTGGAAGTTTGATTGTATACCCGCCCTACCGTAGTGTATCTAACATTTTCCAACACGATAACGCTGGATGTCACCAATCAGTTACTGTAAATATGTGGTTTTAAGATAATAACAATGGAACATTGCAGTAGCGAGACCCAATCAATGACAGGTCTGTTGAATGGACTGGAACATACCGCCAAGACAGCTAAGATGTGATAAGCATTAGCAACTGTACATAATCCAATACCATTGCTTAAAAAAACTGAGGGGGGGGGCAAAAACCGACGCTAATTATTTTGAACTTATGAAAAAAAAATCGGTCATGTTTTTAAATAAAATTTTCGTGATGAATCTGAGCCTGAGAAAAGTTCCCTGCATGCCAACTCCTAGGGTTGGCCCAAGTGGAACGTGTTTATGGGTATGAGCGAGAGAGGTGAAGGAGTGGCAAAGATGATATTAATGCTCACTAAGGTAAAGAAAGAGAATTTTATTTTCATTTGAGTTATCCTCGTTGCATAGCTATAGCATTTATTAAAAAATGGAAAGATTTAAAAGATTGGAAATTAGAGGCGCGCGTGCACTTACGAGAGTGAGAGATAGAGAAAGAGAAAATAATGAATGAATGAATGAAGATGTTCGTTTTGAGAATTTCAAGACCAGAGCCGCTCATCCCATGCACATACGCCCAAGGGTTCCAAATAACTACGCAGTTATTTTGTTTTCCCACATACCGACAAATGAAGACTTAAAATTGCTTTGCATCACATGAACTGAAACTGGATATACCGCGTAAATAACGATATTTTAATAATCAAAAGTTTTTAAAATACCAAAAATACATGTTTCTGATAGTTCTCTCTAGTATTGTCGTCAGTCTCTAATACTGCTGACAAGCAGTTTAACTGAAGGCTTAAAGCATGATATCGGTTGGCCAAGTGATATTGATTATTAGAGTGTAGCCTGAGATGCGGAGATATCGCATCCTTGTGTTTTCCAAAAACAGACTAATTTAATACAACTACTTCAGATGCATTTTCAATACTCCTTAAGCCCAATTCCCTTGTTATCTTCAATCCTTCCATACAGTGTGATTCATAAAAGCTCTGCTTTGAACAAACATTTATCTGTTCAGACTTGGGATTAAAGTGAACACGCTTCAGAAATAATACGAATTTGTAGGCTCCAGATTGTATAAACCTCTTGAACGCGTAGAATAACGTCTCTGGATAATGAATGGAGTCGCTGTGAAAGAAATTTTGTATTGTTGCCTTCATGACCGGATTAATGGTTTTAGAATTTACCACAAAATATTACAAATACTTTGATTTTTTAACGATACTTGTGACATAATGATTAGAAATATATACACGTTAACACAAGAATAATGTTTAATTTGCCAAATATTTCGGTCTGAATATTACAGACTATCTTCAGTGGCTACATATGAATAGTTTTCCAAAACAAAGTGGAATACGAACAATTGATCATTCACACAAAAAACGAGCCGCGTGATGTCATATCGCTAAGTATTAGAATCGTAAACATTTTTAAAGTCATAATTAAAGATATTAATTCAGAAATTCATATAATAATCTTAAATAACATTAGACTAATATAGGAAATTTACAAAAAAAATTAATGTGTTATCCTGATGAAACTTTCCCAAATTTTTGATATAGATATACAGTCATTACGATTCAAGACAGGACGTTGAAGTAAGGCCTCCACACTTTCTTTAAATAAACGTTCAAATTTGTAGCGACATCTGTGTAGGAGGAGAGTCTAATTTCAAGAATTCTGAAGAAATATGATTTAACAGCCACTTATACTCCTATTAACAAATTATCCACCTATTTTCCTTCATCTAAAGATAAACGCTCAACCTTGTCTCTACCTGGTGTGTATCAAGTTCCTTGTAATTGTAATCTTTCCTACTTTGGACAAACTGGTGGTTCTACAGAAAAAAGAATTCAAGAGCATCAGTAATCAATTCAACACAACAAACCTGAGAAATCTGGATTAGCTCAGCATGGATTAGAAACAAGTCACAACATCCTTTGGTCCAAGACTCTCCTCCTACACAGATGTTGCTACAAATTTGAACGTTTCTTTAAAGAAAGTGTGGAGGCCTTACTTCAACGTCCTGACTTGAATCGTAATGACTGTATATCTATATCAAAAATTTGGGAAAGTTTAATCAGGATAACACATTAATTTTTTTTTTGTAAATTTCCTATATTAGCCTAATGTTATTTAAGAAATTATGAATTAATATCTTTAATTATGACTTTAAAAATGTTTACGATTCTAATAGCGATATGACATCACGGTTCTATGTGTGAATGATCAATTGTTCGTATTCCACTTTGTTTTTGAAAACTATTCCTATGTAGCCACTGAAGATTGTCTGTAATATTCAGACCGAAATATTTGGCAAATTAAACATTATTCTTGTGTTAACGTGTATATATTTCTAATTACAAATACTTTAATTATGGATGGTGGTCATTGAGTGATTATAAGGCTTCCATATATCATTATTTCATCCTCATGGTATTCGCCAGATGACAGCACCAAAGCTTTTGTGTTTAACATGAGGCATATGTATGTGGAGACCAGAATCAATCAGATACAAAAAGAAACACTTTTCATCATAAATTATTATTAAAATTCTTCGATTATTTTAGTTTCGAGAAAATTCACTGATCAGTTAACGTTCATAAATTCTTTCGTGAAAGAATTCATGTACCTCAAAAGGGATTTTCGGAAATGTATACTTTATTTTGATAGCATGAAAAACAACATGTATTGATTTTAATCATTTATCCGGATGTTGATATCGTGCTCTGTGATTCTTAACAAGGATAGAGAGTCCACTCTGAATGAAGAAGATTTCAGTCATGAATTCGTGAGGCTTGTTTTATAAATTATTTCAGGTTTGTGAATGAGACATTCGGATACATAGATAAGCTTTAGTTTGTTTAAATGAAAGGATAAACAGATCTTTTCATAATAATGTTGCATATATATTTTAAAAGAGGTCCAATGGTTGGATCTTTTGGTAGCTACTTGAGAGAGAGAGAGAGAGAGGTTTCTTTCTTTTTTCTTCAATAGAGGGGATATTTTTTGAGAGTCTCACCAACTGAAGGTTGTAAATCCATAATTATCCTTTAATTATGGATTTACATTCTTGGATTACCGTGGGTAATCCAAGAATGACTTAATATATAAATCCTGCTACCCAGATCTAACATGATACTTTTCGAGCCATCCATGGCTTCAAATAAGCAGGGTGGTGGGCTCACACCGTGTGATGAAGATGAGATCATCTCGCAACTAAAGCGTTTCACAAATGTCCACGTCATGGTGGAATTTCTGGGGTGTTTTGTACTCATTCTGAAATGATATTCTCAAACTTTATAAACATAATTTGAAGCATGTCGGTCCTTTTTTTGCCCCAGAATATTCTCGTCTGTGATGAGATTTATGCCATACTTTCTGTAGACGCTTAAAAACAATTGTAGATCCCAGCAATTGATACAATTGATACAATGAAATAGGCAGAACTCTTTAAATAGAATGATGGGCATTATACACGTCGCATAAGCAATTTTTGTGAATATCTGGAATGCTTTGTATGTCAGCACGTGGACCTTTCGGAAAACTTCCAGAACACATTTGTAAAACGGGAACTATTCCCTTTCCTCAGAGTACATTTTCTTCAAACCTCAAATACAGAACTTATCGAAATCATATGTCTTGGAGCTAATAAAACTACTGTTCCAGAGGTATAACAACACATGCAGATAGGGCCTGGTTGGTCGAATGGTTAGTGTATCTGCTCTCAAACCAACAAGCTGCGGGTTCGAATCTTGAGCATCAATATTTGTGATTATTCTGCTTATTGGAGGCCTGGAAAAAGTTACACGCTAGCTCTCTAAAGCAGGATTTCTAGATTTGGAAGAATAATTACAAAAATTAATAAAAAAAATAGAAAAAAAGATTCTTATCCCAACGACGGTACTAAGGCTATAGGTTCCCAACTTTTTGTGGGCGAGAGCACATAAAAAAAAAAAGAAACTAATCCTATCCATCTGTTCCCTGTGCAGCAATTTCATGACTTTATATTGTATAGTTTTTGGCGTTTCAGTAGTATTACAGGCTAATAATGACTTGTAGGTGAAACTCAAAACACGTTTTGTGCTTTAGATCTAGCTATTAATGCATTATTTATAATGTGTCCTCATTTCAGTCATTTCTTTTCATTAACCAAATCTAATATATATATATATATATATATATATATATATATATATATATATATATATATATATATATATATATATATATATATATATATATATATATATATATATATATATATATATATATATATATCTTGGTATCTTTATTTAATAAGGTGCTTTGACCTTATTAAATAAAAATCTCAGGATGAGAAATACATGTAGAAAGTTTTTTACCTTGGGTATAATATATGTTAAAGATACCAAGCTATTTTAAATATAAATAACCTGGTTTTAATCCATTTCCCAAGTAAGCAAACAGACAAATAAGTCAAGTTTGCGCCTGCAAGTAGGGGTGACCCCGTACGTAGTGCAAGTCTAGGCAACTCGTGTAAAGGTGGAATAAGCTCTGATCACTATTCTTAATATTTATATTTAAAATAGCTTGGTATCTTTAACGTATATTATACCCAAGGTAAAAAACTTTCTATATATATATATATATATATATATATATTGTTTCAACAATATATTTTTCCTTTTCTCGATTCAGTTTTGTTCATCCCGAATACAGACAAATTGGCCGTAAAATACATACGATTTTAGGCAACTATTCGTAGACACTACTGGCAGTAGATAGCGTTGTTCCTTTGTTGATAGTAGATAATACCTTGTGCTTAGATGGAGAGTGTGTGTGTTTTAACATTATTTAACCAATTTTAACTTATAGATCCGAGAGCTGGATAAGAAAAAGAATTGCTATGAAAAGACTGGAGACCATGAGAAAAAATTACTGGAGTGAACAGATGATATCAATGCAGAGCCACGTTAAAGATGAAAATATTAGGAAGGAACTTAACTTTGTTAGTATTCAGAAATACAGAGCTAATCTAAGGTGATATGGTCACGATTCTCCTTTCTCATTCTGTTTACTCCTTATTGAGGCGTAAACAGAAAGAAAGGAAAAGAAAAGTTTCGAAACAGGAGTTTTGATGCCAGTGAGAGCAAAAAGACCCAGAGGAAGATTAGAATCTCGATGGATTGAGGCGGTTGACAAGTGCCTTAGCACACTGGAATATGAAATCCGATAATGTTGTAGTTCTGACAGTTGATAGACAAAGTTTGTAAGAAAATTGTTGATAGGAGGTTAGTGGTTATGTACCTATACCCTTTGAGGATACATATCAGGAATTGGATGATGATTCATGTTCAGAGCTCACATGTGCATAACTCTCCTAAAACAACTCTTAAGTATCGTAATTCCCGAACTGGTTTCTGAAATCAAAATTAAGCGTGTACTCGCACAGTGACGCGTTGGATGTAGAAGAACAAGGAAGGCATTTTCGATTGTTCAAAAGACATGGCTTTAAATATCGTGAAGGGTTCGAGAAATTTTTATCTTTCAACGGAAGCGCTGAGTCTGTATTGTAAATGGAGAAAGGTGGGATTTGGGATATTTTTTATGAGAACTTTTGTATTTCCTCACTTAAAACGAATACAATCTGCTTGGTGAATGCGTGCGAGTGATAGACAATAATACACTTACCCCAACGGATTAACTACTTTAACATAATGTTAATGTTTGTTTAGAATAAACAAACATTAACCTTATTGTCAAAGCAGTTAATCAAATGAGCAGAATTAACTTTGTAGTCTGGGTACGGATGGAATCTCAAACCAGCGATTTTATTTTACCAATTTTACCAATGCAGACTAAGCTAAGCAATTAAAAGATGAAAAGTATATACATTTTAATCTTCTTAACAGAGATGAAAAACAAATTACAGTTAATATCTTTTCGTTACACTGTGTTTATTTAATTTTATGTGGGTTCCTAATACTTCATGTTTTTGCTTTCAAGTAAATTATCAACATCCTGCATTCTGTAGAGAAGCCAGGAAGTCGCATCCTGTTGTTATATTAAATTATTATTCTAGAGTATGTGTTTATCTTCACATACAACCTTTCTATTCTTAGATGATTAATTTCAGAAACAACTAGATTCTCAATAATTGCTGCCATGATTTTTCACTCTTCTCAACGTCAGACATTTTTTATTTTCTCACAATTCACCGATCACCAATTACACCATAATTTTTTTATCTCCTTACCAATTGCTTGTCATGATTCCTCTGTAAAACGACAGCTGATTAGGTTCAGTAGAAGTTTTAATACTCCCTTATTGAAAAAATAATCGTCTACTGAATAGGAGATGTACTTAGTTGCTCATTCTGAAATGAAAACAATGCATTTTGCGTATGAAAAATCCAAATGACGATTTCTACTAAAGAAATCAGGACAACAAAAATTAGAATGTTCACTTAACAAGATTTCACTTAACGAATTTTCACTTAAACTATTCATATTGTAATACAAGTTAAAATTTTGAAAGGAATGTTTTTAGTGACCAACTGAAGTATGTTATACTCGTATGAATAAAATAAGAAATATAAAAAATAGAATAATTAATTTCCAATTTCTTCTAAGATTCCAATCATCCCCTAATATTTCTCACTTGTCTCCTTAAAACTTTCTCTGAATCTCTTCCCCTCCAATCCTTCAAGTGATTTTCCGCCACCTATACTTTTAAGCTTTTAAAACATATTTTGACGATTACAGTTGGATTACGTTACTGCTTTTTAAATCCGAAATAATATTTTATGAATTTTAAATGATGTTTATTTAAAAGGCTTATTTGTAAATGATGACTGGCTTCGTTACCATCATGTTTATTTTCAAAGCTGCATTAGAGGAAATAAATTATTTGACTTTTCCATTATATAATTATACAATCCAATCCGTACGTCTAGTGTCTAAATTATGTGTGTCCAACTAGACAATTACGGAAAAATTAATTCTGGGAAAGAAGGCAGAGCAGAGAAACAGATCAGATTAAGAATTTGCACGATGTATTACATTCAAGATGTTGATATGTAATATGAACCACCATAGTGGAAAACAAACACAGAAGTTTGGGTGATGGAAACACAAATTATGTTGCGAGATCCTTGAAGTTTAGCTAGAGTTATGTCGTAGCGTTGGACTATAGAAAACGTTCATGAAGCCAGTCGATTCAGTGTCCTAGGTCTACTGATTTTGGATGTTAGCCAGGAGATGAACTTAAATACATTCAAAATTTGCAAATAATCGTGCGTAATTTTAGCAAAGTGTACTGAATATTGAATGGCACCGAAGTGAAACTAAGAAGTAAGTATAAGAATGATCCAGACAATGATAACAAAAATAAATAAATAAATAAGTGACTTGGCATTAGCATTGTTATGTGGTGACATTAATATTTATCGCAGCAATTTTGTGAAAATCACCAAAAAAAAAAAAAAACGGTCACACACTAAAAATTCTCATCCTCAGCAGTATTTTTTATAAGTGAAATAGAAGCCAGTCTTTTATGAAATGATTTCTCTACAAGCAGGATCTAATTAGTGATTTTTGTTCCTCTTGTAAAATTGGACTTGGATTCATTTTTCTAAAAAAATAAAAATAACTAGGATTTTATTGTCATTACACATCAAATATAATACCAACATGTTTTCACTATCTAGTAGTTTTTCGGAATATTATGCTAATAGGCAAGGAGGAAAAATTATAAAGCAAATACAAGAGAAACGTGATTGTATATTTTCACATACTTCATTGCCAAAGAGTTTCAAGCCTCCGTAGCTTAGTCAGTAAATGTTGTTGTTTGATTGAAATATTTGTGTTCTAATCCTGTCGAGGATGTGAAAAGCCTTTATAAAAGACTTTTCACAAACAAACTGCTAACTCCTTCATTTGAAGGAGTTAGCAGTCTGTTTCTGCGACAAATTCGCCAATTGTAAACTGACCAAAGTTATGAAATCCGTAATTTCGTTATTTCACCAGGAGACCAATCCATCTCGTTTGGCAACCGTTTAAAATACACGAATTATCCAAATTCATAATTTGCAAAATTAACCAAAGAAAGCCAACTTAGCACTGAAAAAAAAAAAGATAAAATAAAAACAACTGAACAGCAAGCAAGCAGACCCTACACCGAGTAGTCGCTACTCCGGCCAAACATACGAGCAACGCGAAATTTACCAATTTACTAAGTAAATTGTTTATGACTTGTGCATAACCCTGGATTCAAACTACGGTGGGAAATCGCTATTTAGCTATTTCATATTTCGGAGCTAAACGATCCCAAAATCCGCTGCAAACATAAAGGGCTGTAAACCCTTAGCACATTAGAACAGTGAATGTGAATAGGGTTAGATAATCCAGGAATCCTGCCCCTGAGAATAAGTGTGCTTTTTCTCGGAATTTTTTCAAGTCACTTCATGCGTCTAATTAACAGGACAGAGGCCTCATACCAGCTGATGCAAATCATTCTCCCTAAAGATATACATCCATGTCAGAGCGGGATTCGGACCTTTTTTCAACGAACAGCCTGTTAGTTGAAAAGCGAACTAACCATGACCAACCAATCCTGCAATGGTTGCAATACAGGTACTGATCATGACTAATATGACAATATAATGATACGATCTCGATTGATTAGTCAACAACTATAAACAGTGGTTCCTGGAGTTAGTCATCGCTCGTCAATGGTATTATTCCTCTCTCTCTCTCTCCTTCCTTAATGTAAGTGTTTAATTAAAGAACTCTGGGAAAAGGGGGAAAAGTTATATAATTTATTTTAAAAATTTTGTATTTTAGAATGAAGTACTGTATTGCATTTTTACTTCTTTAATTTGACTACTTTAGAACTGCTGCTCTAAACCCTACTCCATTTCCAGAACTGTAAATAATTAAAGTCAATTGAATTGCAATTGTTGCCCTTGATACCTTTCTGTGTTTCGCGGTCGTTAAACTCACTCGGTTGGAAAAATTAGAGTACATATATATTTTTGCATATGTGTGTGTGTGTGTGTGTGTGTGTGTGTGTGTGTGTGTGTGTGTGTGTGTGTGTGTGTGTGTGTGTGTGTGTGTGTGTGTGTGTGTGTGTGTGTGTGTGTGTGTGTGTGTGTGTTCTACTCCTTTCTTAAATTTGATGGAACTTAAACCTCAGGTTTAATGTTCCATCGAATTGACACTACGCAGATTGTGTTTATTCAGTGTTGCTTTATTCTAAAAAAAGGTTTTGGCGCTGTAGCTGATCCATTGCGCATAAATTTGTCAAATATCAGAAATAATGTTATGAATCGTCAGTAGCTTACGGTGCACGCATCTCCTTTATTCTAGTGGTAAGACATGATCTCTTTGATGTAATTCAGAACTATTTTTATGGCCTTTTAGTTCTTCCCAATATTGCTAATACATAGTTATTTAATTCGGTTGTTAAATCACACAGGCAATTAGTTAGTGCAATGTGTATATTAATGCAAACCAGAGAAACAAACCATATACTGTATATAGCATGGCACTAACTTTGGATACAAATCTCAAGAGAAAATACCCTTAATTTTCTCATATAACAACTAATCTTATTAAATGACTGAATATCGACCACATTGAATTTAGCAACTATGCTAAATTTATGTTGTCCAAATAATTGTTCGGTACTTCTTTGATTTTTTAATACAGGGTGTCCAAAAATTCACGCAAGAAGTAATTTTGATAGAAAACACAGGTTTTTAATTAAAAATTGTAATTTCTTATTGATTCATAAAGTATACAGTATAGGGTTATGCATGGAATAGCATATCGGGTAAATGGCCTCCACGGCTTTGCTGGCACATACGCACTCTTTTGTCGAAATTTTCCATGACCGTTTTGCATAAATGTGGCTGAATTTCGTTGATACAGCACTCAATTTCCTCCTTCAAGGCGTGGGTGGTCGTCGGCTTTTTGGCATAAACCTTTGACTTCAAAAAACCCCAAAGAAAAAAGTCCAACGGCGTTAAGTCACATGATCTGGGCGGCCAATTCTGATCACCAAAACGGGAAATTACACGACCAGGAAATGACTCATGCAGTAATTAAATTGTTTCTCGGGCTGTATGGCATGTGGCACCGTCTTGTTGAAACCACATGTCGTCCACATCCATATCTTGCAATTTAGGCACAAAAAATGGATTATTATGTCCCGATAGCAAGCACCATTAACTGTTATTGCCTTACCAGCCGCATTTTCGAAGAAGAATGGACCGATGATGCCTCCAGCCCAAAATCCGCACCAAACAGTGACACGTTGTGGATGCATTTGTTTCTCAACAATCACTCGTGGATTTTCTGAACCCCAAATGCGACAATTCTGTCGATTAACGAAGCCATCAAGATGAAAATGAGCCTCATCACTGAAGATGATTTTGTTCGAAAAATAAGCATTCACTTGTTGTTGTTCCATAATCCATTCAACAAACTCTCTTCGCTGTGTGTGTGGTCAGTAGACTTCAGTTCTTGAGTCAATTGAACTTTGTAAGCATAAAGATGCAAATCTTTCCTGAGAATACGCTGTAGAGAGCTTCTCGAAATGCCCAATTCAAGACCACGGTGCCGAATTGATGTTCCTGGACTCTCAGCGACACTCTCACGAACTGCTTCGATGTTTTCTGTTGAACGACTTGTTGAAGGACGGCCAGAGTGTATAAGATCACTAATTGATTCAGTTTTCTTGAATTTTTTAATTAATCTTTTCACAGTTGATGAAGTTAAATCACTATTCCGACCATATTCTGTACGAAAATTGCGAACTGTAGCTGCGAAACCTTCATTATTTTTAAAATATTGCTCAACAATGAAAATGCGTTGTTCTTTCGTGTAGCGCTCCATTTTTAATAACCCTGAACTGTCAGCTCTCACGCTGTCTTTTTTTTCTCGTTGGCAACACTTTACCGCACAAATGGCGCTAAATTTAAATCTTGCGTGAATTTTGGGACACCCTTTTCTTATCTTGCAATACCTTCTTCATTAAAGGAATATTTCCTTCGATATAATCGCTGTTCCCCTTTTTTGTGTGTACCATTGAATCCTATGCGCTGAAGTTGTGATTCTTAGTACATTTTTAGTACCGTGGCGGCTTCAGCATAAATAATTCCGAAACTTTGATTTAGAGACTAAATGCAATGTTTTTTTTTATTTTCAAGATAGAAGGCTTCAATGATTCTTGTGAGACCAATAGTCACAACAGCGGCAAATGAAAATCATCTGCCACCTGAAGACATTCACAGATTTCCCGTTCCACAGTAGGAATTCCATCCACATCCTGCTGGTCGGAGAGTATAGAGACTGCAATATATCTTGACTGTTGTGCAAAGATCTGGACACCTGGGTTCCTTGGATATGTAAAAGAGGTAGAAAGGATCCAGAGGCAAGTGACCAGGGTGGCAAGATGGATGCTTCTTATGAGGAGAGATTAAAGATTTATAGATTACAGAAATTGGCTGATAGGAGGAAAAGGAGAGGGAATATGATAGACATATAAGTTACTTAAAGGTAGGTTGACCATACGTACCGTTTTGGACGGACAATACGTTTTTTTTCATAATTCCAGGCTGTCCCATCATTTTAATAAAAATATCAAATTTGTCCCGTTTTTAATAAAAAACTATAAATACACTTTAATATTGGTCAATCATAAATTATTATTCATAACTATAATCGTATATCAATATCGTGGATACCAGTAATTTGTATAACCATGGAGTCGCATTGTTCGATACTAAATATCGATAACTGCAGTGATTTATTCAGAGAAAATAAAAAAAAAATACATGTTGGCAACACTTGCGCGTTTCAGACGAGGGGTCTGTTCTGCTGTAGCGTTAGTTTTTGTTTTGCCCGGATGCTAACTGGTGGGTTTCTTATCGGTGGTTTAAATTTCATATTTTTTAAAGCTTTAAGTCTTTCCTTGCGATGTCAAATAGACAAAACTGCAGTTTTAATGACGATCTCCAGAAAGGATTCAAATTTATTAAACTGGACAAGCTGTGTAGTGATGGAACAAAAGTGATATGCCAATATTATAATATCCATTTTCCCGTTGCTCATGGAGGCAGAAGAGACATCAACCAACATTTAGGTAGCCAGAAACATAAGGATGCTGCAAAGACTCTGGCTTCAATTAAAAACATCAGCTCAAAAAACTACTGAAAATTTTAGTAGATTCAGAAGAAATTAATGAGGTTAAGTTTTTTGAGGTAGTTGAAAATTTCTATGAAACCAGTTTATAATACGTCAACAAGCGGAAGTGCAGTTTAGGAAACACTGAGAAGTTCAAGTGGGTGCTACTAAGGAAGACACCTGAATGGAAAAAAATACAGGATTGCCTGAACGAGGAACTCATCACACGCGCAGAAACAGAAGAAACTTGTGTATTCGATCAGTGGACCCTCATAAAATCTATAATTGTGAGGCAGTTGGATACATGGAATAATAATAAAAAAACATTCCTGTATCTGATAGATGGATACAGATTTTTTCTGAAATGAGCGAAAAGCGCCTAGACTTTCAAGGCTTTTGTAATATTGTAGAGTTTATTCTTTCTTCCAAGAAATACAGCACCTATTGAGAGAATATTTTCTGTTATGAACAGAATATGGTCAAAGGAGAAAGCTAGATTAAGTGTTGAAACAATGAGGGCTATGTTAGTTGTGAGACACAGTTGTCATGGAGTGTAAAAAGTTTTATGATAAGGTGTTGAAATACAGAAATTTGCTGCGTAAGATCACTTCATCAAAGAAATATTTATGGTACGATCGTGGTGAAATACAGTCCCCCTCTACGTCTACCTAAATTTTTGTATGGGTTCTGTCACTGAAGAATAATGGTAAGCTCAATATGTTTATGTAATAAAACTTTTTTTATCATCTTACTTTTTCATGAATACAGAATATTACATAACCCCGACCCGTTTTTTCCATCCCAATATCCGGTTTTTGTCTCAAGGAAATATAGTCAGTCTACTTAAAGGTTGTTATAGAATAGATACAGGTAAAAAAAAAAATTATTACGTGATTAGTATGGGATTTTTCTGGAATTTATATTCCTGGATGGCTAGATTTTTTTTCTTGGAGGGTGTGAATGAGTGGAGGTTGCCAGAGTCAATTGTAAGTGCTGTGTCGGTGAATGAGTACAAAGCAAAGTATGACAAGTATTGTGCAAATGAAGGTTAGTATTTGAAATGTTAGTGGGCCTCCACGATGAGTCTACAGACTCCATGGAGATGTCAATAATAATAAAAAAATAATAATTATGTTATTCACCTTGCCTCAAAGGTTTTCAGCCTATGAAATCGAAGCCTTTCCTAGTTAGAGCTTCTCTTATCAGATAATTAATCTGGTCGCTCTGTAATAAAATAAATCTCTATTCTGCTTTGTTCTTAGCATCTTTTCGTTAGATGAGTAGCCATTTTGATTGGAAACATCACTCCTTTGTTCTTGGGAAATTAAAGGCATCATGGATGCAGTTGTAGTGAAAAGTTAAAAAAGTGTAGGAACCACTTGTATAGTATTATCGTTTTCTACTTATTAATTGCATCAGGTGAAAGAATTGACATATTTATGATTTATAGCCGAGTAGATCGTACAGTTTTTCATATAATGCATTTTATTTTTAGAAGAAAATAGCTGCATTTTATTATTTTAGTTTGTGACATAAGTTAATATGGGACGAATATCATAATGTAAGAGCTCCACAGAAGCATACAGTAAATTCACTTTAATGCAAATTGATGTTGCTTCATCTCTTTGCTTGTCCAAATCTTAACTCACAAAATAAATAATAAATAAATAAATTATAATTTGATTACTGGAAAGACACTACCCATCTCAATGAATATTTTTGCAGTGAGCTGCCACTACTATATTTTGCACCTCTTTTCTGAGATTATTGCATGGACGGCGTGGGTGCGGAGAATAAATGACTTGCCACAATAAAAGAATTGGTGGTAGTTTGTTATTAGAGGAACAGTTTGGATTTAGGAACGGTTCCATCAATGATGTTTTTACATTAAAACAAATCATAGAAAAAATGCCGTCTACCATCTACAGCGGAAATTTGATTTATAGACTCACCTGGCATTTATAGATTATGTAAAAAGCTTTGACTCAGTTAACAGACAAAATTATGGAGTATACAGTAATAGAAGATCAAGGCTATCCAAAACGGTTAACTGCAATTAAGAACTTATATAACAATAAAACCTCAATCATAAATATTAATGAAAACATAGCATCCGAAATAGAAACTAATCAGGGAGACCAACAGGGAGGATCTAGCTTTTCTCTCACTTTATATATATATATATATATACTAGGGAGCTCCTCCCCCCCCCTGGCGCCTACGGCCCCAACCCCCCGAGTTCTGGGCTGGTAAGCCGGGAAGCTGGTAAGACAAAAAACTTTCAAATTTCGGCTTATCTTTATATATATATATATATATATATATATATAGAGAGAGAGAGAGAGAGAGAGAGAGAGAGAGTAGATATATATATCCAGGAATAAGCATCAATCAGCATATACGAGGGTGTGCTGAAAAGTTGTGATAATTACCATGAAGGAATTGAGATAAAACCATGTAACTTATACGTTATTCTACATATCATCCACAAATTGTTATACACTTGTTACAACGCTGCTGCATCATTTGTAGTCCTCTAAGAAAAGTGCCTTTCCCTTGTTGCACAAACCAGTCCTCAGCTGCAGATATGACTGCTTCATCTATGGAAAATTTTGTTCCTTTCTAATGTTTCTTTAAATGTGGAAATAGGAAAAAGTCAGATGGGGCTAGGCCTGGCGAATAGGGTGGATGGTGAGGCAGATATTGAAAGCCCAAGTTGTGTATTGTCTGTTGGGTTTCAAGAGCAATGTGAGCAGGTGTGTCGTCCTGTAAAAGCAACACACCTCTGCTCAGTTTTTCCTCAGCGTTTTTCCTTCAGTACCTCCTTTAATTCCTTCACAGCTGTTGAATAAAGTATTGTAATCTGTTAGTAGTGTAATACACTACTAACAGATTACGCCATCCATATCCCAAAAAACAATCATAAGAATCTTCCCTGCTGACTTTTGGGTTCGAAACTTCTTTGGCCGTGAAAGAGCTTTGCGTCTCCACTCCATTGACTATTGTTTGGTCTCTGGATCATAGTGATGAAGCAATGCCCCCAACTCGTTTCCTGGATATCTCTAGAATCTTTGCAATGTTTTGGCGGGTATTCATCTATCATCAAGGATCGTGGTGTCACATCTGTTGGAATCGTCATCATGGTTTCAGATGACGCCACGATTTGAAATCTGACGCCAGACTTTAGATCGTGGCGTCGCATCTGAAAACATCGATGCAGTGCATCGATGTTTTCAGATGTGATCGCTGTGGAAGATCTTCCTGACCTGAGAGTAGCTGTTGTCTCAGGATGCTCAATTTTAAACTTGACTACCCACCTGACAATTATTGGATATGCTGGGGCGCAATCCCCCAAAGTCTCAGACAAAGTTTGGTGAATCTCATTTGTGGACTTTTCGAGCAGCACGAAAAACTTGATGACGGCCCTCACCTCTGTGTCTTCGAATTTCTTCAAACCTCTGGCATGTCGTCTTATATATCCTAAAAGAAAAAGAACAAATTATTATAATTTGATGAAACATGGGGGTTAACGGGTTTTGAGATATGTTCTTTCTTTTGGTTATCATTTGGTTATCATTTTCAGTTGCTTTATCATTTTTGTTCTAGGCGTTTATCAGAACTTGATACCTGATATCTCCTTATGACAGATACACTGTTTGGAAAGAAGTTAACGGACACCATAGTGTGAAGAAGAAACAGCCACGACTCCGACCTTAATAAGATGTAGGACGTCGTTACGCTGCAATGACTGTAGTAATCGTACGGCACATACTTTCCACAAGCGTATGATAGCGATCAGTGGGAATTTTGAACTATTCTTTCTGTAGGCATGTAACGGGATCCTGTTGTGGGGTGGACATCCCTTGACCTCATCCAACGCTCCAGTTCATCCCACAGATGTTCAATGGGATTGAGGTCAGAGTTCTATGGAGGCCAGTGAAGTGTGATGCCGTAAGAGTAAATAATGCTTTTTGCAGATGACATCAAGTAATCATACAAACATCAGCAGAAGATAACCCTAAAAGATCCCATTACAGCAACTAGTGAATAAAATTTACTATTTACATTAAAGAAAACTGAAACTAAAATAGTAAAAAATAGCAAAACGTGTTCTAGGTTTATGTACCCATATGAAATGAAATAGTAATTGAAAGCCAAACTCTAGAGCAAGTCATACATTTTCAACATTTAAGATGTGATATAACATTTGATGTAAATAAAGATGTAGATAATAAATTGCATACCGTTTTCAATCAGTTTGTAGTACTATAAGACGAACAACAAAAGGCAAAGCAAGAAAGGAAGCATTTAAAATTTGATAAGTCATGATTCGCAAAATTAGATAGAAAAAAAAAAGATATGAAAATGGAAATCAAACAGCTGAAATGAAATTCCAGAATGGATGAAATACGAAATAATAAATTAAAGAATGAATGAAATACGAAATAATAAATTAAAGAATGAATGAAATACGAAATAATAAATTAAAGAATGAATTACAAATAAGTGCAATAAATGATAAAATAAAATAACACCAAAATCATGCAAAGAATATGTACATTGAATGAAAGAGCGAAGAGTAGTAAAGGACGCAATTAAATATATACCTGAAAGCGACGAGAGATACATGAAAATCCAGGAACAGAATGCAAGTATAGTTAGATGTCAACGAGCTTATAGAATCTATCTGGGATGTTCAGTAATTGGCTTGACTAATTCTCCCCCATTTTCTAAGCAAGACAAAATTTCTGGATACTTCGGATAGTAAACTATTTATGCGCTAATATTACATACACTTCTGAAAATTATCCACACGCAGATAGATCTGCGTTTTGATAATTTTCTGCTGACACATTGCAAACACGCTCTTCGGCCTAGGATGCATGTTCAAATTTCAGCAGATGTTTGTATGTCTTTACGTGGTAGGTAATTTTATTGCTATTTGCGGGCCCCTCATCCTGCTTACTGGAGACCTGAAGTAGATTAAAAAAAAGCGTCATTTAGTCTCTAAAGACTTTCTGGATTATTTACTCTTGGCTCACACAATGCTGATATAGGTCTGCAATCGTTCGTGGACTGTTATAAAGAAGTAAGTATATATATATATATATATATATATATATATATATATATAGTAACATGTGTTACTAATATTCTTATTCAGAGTACGTAACCTCAACTATGAATTTCGGAAATGGCGGTGTAATGGTATGGTTCTGTTTTAGCCTCGGGCCTCTGTTTCTGGTGCCATGAAAAAAGACTGAACTCGAAGCGGTATCTGAAAATTCTGGGCAATGCGATGCTTCATACTTTGTGGCCTTTCTACGGAACTAATTATTATCTTTATCAACAATACAATGCACCGTGTCATAAGGCTGCTGCTGTAACTGCATGGTTTGGGGACATGAACGTCACTGCACTGGACTGGCCTTTACAAGGCCCTGAGCTTAACCATATTGAATATCTGTGGGATGAACTGGAGTGTCAGTTGAGATGAAGGGACCTCTCCCCACAATAGTTCAAGACCTCATTACATGCCTAGAGGAAGAGTAGGCATGTATACGCTTGTGTGGCGCCTTGGCTGTTTGTTCCTCACAGTATAGTGTCCGTTTACTACTTTCTAAGCAGTGTATATAACTTATATTCACACAGTTATATTACATGATTATTTACTCGCACACTGTAACTGTTTGAATATAAATTCTCATTAAATTAATAAAAATTATGATTTAATTTCTATAAATGCTGAATTTTTATTTAAGCAACTGTTAAGTTCCCACGGGGGGGGGTGATCAACAAGTGTGCATATATATATATATCGTCCGATGTGAGATGTTATATATACTTTAAATGTTGAAATAATAATCACAGCAAATATTTTATGTGGTCTGAGTCGTTGGAAGCGTGCATCATCATTCATCCTCTCAAATAACTTTCATCATAGACGGAAATAAATTATATGAATTTCGATGAGCCACCTCTGCCCATTACGATTTCTTTTGCGATGCAAACAGAACAGCAGGCACTTTTTTAATCGTCTAGAATGCTAGAAACAATTAAAGCTTTTTTCAAATGAAAGTTAGACGATTTCCTATAGAAGCAACGGGTTTTATCTTTGCAAGTTTTATCTCCCAAAATAGACCAATCATTCCACTGCAGAGATAGCCACAAAACGGACAAACCGTTTTGTGGCTATGTCTGTAAACTATGTAAAGTTCAGAAACAATAATCAATGTCCCCAATTATAAAGTTGGTGATTTTAATTATCATTTCGTAATAATAAAGAACCATGAACATCTTGCAAGGGCAATTTAAGTGTCTAGTATGCATAAGCACTCATTTTCAGTGAATCTGTTTTTTTTTTTTTTTTTAACAACAGGTATAATAATTATACAACATATCATTTAATAAAATTTATGTTGGTATTATTATATTTAATAATAATTAAAATGGAAATTATAATAATTTAAATTATTGTGGGTTTAAAAGAATATAAATCATGAGCTTAAAATCAGAAAATATTACTAAGCTATTTAAAATGATACACAATTTAAAAAGAAACACATATTTATAGCTGTTTATAATTTGATACCTTAGGAGTCAATTACGTCAATAAGTTATTCGTTAAATGTGAAACTCCGAGAAAAACAATAAAAGTGCGCCGTTCAACGATGAAAGAGCGTAAGAGGATAAAAATAACTATTTTTACAGCTCTGTGAAATGTTCATTTTGTAATTCTGTCTACAGCTTTATCATAGACAAAGCAGGCCTAATGTAACACTCATGCAAACATCAGTATCTGTTTCATACAAGTTCAAGCCTATGTAGCACGAAGTCACATTACGTCGACAGAGTTGTATACAAAATGATTGAATGAACATTTCGCCTTAATAATAATAATAATAATTGAAGTGGCTTGAAAAAGTTTTCCACTCTTTCAAGCCTCCAGAGTGGTCTCACATTAAGTAATGAAATTTATCTCCCACCTAAAGACAATACAGATATTCATGTGGGGATTCAAACTCATGACGTTTTGGCTGGTGAGCTAATATACTATCTCTCTCGACAAACCAAGCTGGCAATGTGCATTTCTGCAGTATGTCACACCATTGTTTCTTAAACTGTTCTCCAGAACCTTAAAGTTCCACGAAAACCTGTAAGGGCTCCCGAGAGCATTCAGACATTTATTACTTTAATTACTACAGTCGTGCTAACCAGTTATTATAGCGATGAAGGCATCAGTAGTATTGCTGTAATTATTTATTAAACTTACTTACCAATATCAGTAAACATTTCTTTTTAAAACAACAGAATATGTAGGATTTCTCAGTCTTAAAAAGAAAGGCAATGTTTCTAATCCTGTCATTCAGTTGTATGTACTCATCTGTATTCTATAGTCTTTTTTTTTTTTTAAGTTGAGGAATTTTAGTCCGTCTAGCAAACGCATTTTGCTCTGTTAATGAACTTTATTTGTGTGTTCATAGGCTAGTTTGATTGCTTTACAGAGGGAGGAAAGAAGGAAACGACAATGTGTTAGTTCAGAGCTAATGCTCTGAACTAACTCATTGTAATGCTCGTGTTTTTTCCTACAGGACTCAAAAATGTCACTAATTCCGTGATTAATTATGGACATAAAAAACACTCACGTTTCACAGTTCGTAAATATGATTTTAAACTATAGAAGAACAAAACGTAATTGAAGCTTCTGAGCTAATCACCTGATTCTGCTCTTTCTTAGAGAATAATATTTCCTAATGTTTGCTAAATTTATCTGAAGAAAGTGCCACACGTAAGCTAATTGTAATCTTATTCTTGAACGTCCAAGTGACTAAGGGGCCTAAAACTCTGCTTTGGTGTGGGCTGTTTCAAATCTCGACTATGAATGTCGTCTAATCTCTGTTATGACACCATAATTTTTAACTATTGTTATTACGTGTTATCTGTAATAATCGTGGGAAGGCAATCCATTGTCTCCGTTAATCCTCCATATACGCAACGGTACCATCCACTGCGCAGTAGTATTTTTTGTCTGAAAAATGCGTATGTTCTCTTTCCCGATTTGCCTATATGCGGAAAAAAAAAAAAAAACTGGAGTTTCCGAATACAAAATCCTGATACTTCCCTATAATAGATATACTGCTTGGAAAGAAGTCTACGGACACCATAGCGTGAGTAACAAACAGCCATGACGCCCATCATGCAGGACGTCTTTTCGCTGCAATGACTGCAGCAATCCTGCGGGGCATACTTTCCACAAGTGTATGATAGCGAACAACGGGAATTTTAGGCCATTCTTTCTGTAGGCATGTAACGAGGTCCTGAACTGTTGTGGAGTGGACATCCCTTGACCTCACCCAACGCTCCAGTTCATCCCATAGATGTTCAACAGGATTGAGATCAGAGTCCTGAGGCCAGTCAAATGGAGTGACGTTCATGTCCACAAACCACGCAGTTACAGCAGTAGCCTTATGACGGTGCATTGTCTTCCTGAGAGAGACAACGGTCATTTCCCAAAAAATACCACAAAGTAGGAAGCATTGTCCAGATATTTTCAGATACCTCTCGGAGATCGGTGTTCGTAGCACCACAAACAGAGGTCCGAGGCCAAAACAAGACTATACCATCACACCGTCACCTCCGAATTTCATACTTGGGATTACGCACTATGGTAAGAGACGAACATCGGGCATCCACCACATGCCTATGGGAGTGTCCTTTGACTTCTTTCTAAGCAGTATACACTGCTTAGAAAGAAGTCAACGAACACTATCATAGGCAAGGTGCATCATGCCATGTAATGAGTCCCATGTTTGTAGTCGGTATAAATTGGAGGAATATGATACTCCCAAATCAGTGCAACTGCATCCGGTTGAAATGGCTGAGAGAAGGGAACTGACGGAGTTTGAAAGAGGAGTTGGAATAGGATGCCATGTTGCAGGCCAATCTTCGGCAAATTGTTGACAAATTGGGCCATTCCAGGTCAATCATCAGTGCCACTGAAGACGATGCTGCATGTTGGTTCGGGTAATGTGGGGCTTACATATTGCGGCCTTACCATGGAAATCCATGTTGACAGCATCGGTTTTGAATGTTTTTTTTGCAGATTCGTGTTCCAGTCGATACCCGGAACTTCGCATTCAACATGTTGCGGTTTTTACATATTATCCTTCGTAGCCCCCTATGGTCACGTTCGGCAAGTGTGGTGGGTCGTCCAGTGCGAGTAGCATTTACTTGCAGTTGACTCCCTGCTTTTCCATCTCAGTCTGGCACTGATTGTTGACCTAGGATGGCCAAATTTTTCAACAGTTTGCCGAAGATAACCCTGGAACATGACATCATATTCCAACTCCTCTTTCAAACTCCATCAGTTCCCTTCTCGCAGCCATTTCACCCGGACGCAGTTGCACTGACTTGGGAGTATCATATTCCTCCAATTTATACCGGCTACAAACGTGGGACTCGTTGCATGGCATGATGCACCTTGCATATGGGACTGTTCGTTGACTTCTTTCTAAGCAGTGTATACTGTACATTTAACTGTTACCTCGATGTCTAAGTTGATATTTTAATGAAATGCTGAAATATTTTTAAAAGTCATATGCCATGTGACACAGCTTGATCTGCAAGGAAAGATTCCTAAGCTTATACATACGGTTCGCTCACGAAAAAAATAAAATAAAATAAAATAAAATAAAAAATAAAAAATCCGATATAACGAATATTGTTTTAGCAATAGTACAAGATTCCCATATTCGGTACCAAAGTACTATAGCTTGACCAGCCAACCTCTCGTATATGGGCCCAACATAAAAAAAAAAAAAAAAAAATTCACAAACAAATGAGCTTCCTATCTAATTGGCGCTACGCTAGTGCATTTGCGATATCAGTCCTTTGGTTGGAAAGGGCTGGGTTCGAAATCCATCTAGTACTTGAGAAATCTTATAAAAGCTTTTCAGTAGATTGTGATAATAGGTGATGTAAGGCTGCGAGGCTAATATAAATTATTTACTAAAATTAACAGCCGAAAGGCTTCAGTTCGGCGATGAAAAATTATATAAGTAAAGTGGATATTAAATCCAGCTTTATTTCAATTTCTCTGAGGAGAACCAACCAGTTCGAAACCGTTGTCAGGCCAGTGAAACGTTATCAAAATGGACTAATAAAAGGCGAACATATAGACGCTTGGGCGGCGCCTATGTCTGTTAGTCGGCATTCACGAATTGCGCTAAGGCAACTCGTGAATGCCGGGGTGTGTATTCCCATAAGCTCTCTGGTCAACTACTTTACGAAACTTTCATAGTTTCTACATTCGGCTTTAGAATAATGCTGGGTTTAAGATCCACTTTACTTATATAATATAAATTAGCCTCGTAGCCTTAGTTGCTTTGGCAGTTCCAGCATCTCACTCCTGCTACTCGCTAAAGCCAAAGAGGCAGCGTTCAATTTTAGTTTCTTAATGAAACCGAATATCATTTTTTAAAAAGAGAGTTCTGCAAAATGAAGTAGACAAAAAGAAAATGTAATTAGTTTCAAGTGTATTCATGATGATAACTGACTGTAGACTGGTATCAGTTATCATCAAAAATACTCTGATGGCAGAACTAAGTGCTATTCTTGTATAAAGGTTGAAATGATACGGTTCTAGTGATTCAGAAACTTAAATTCTCTAGGTTATTCTCTGTCTTCCTTGATAGGCTTCATTCTCTAAATATCGCCTCACAAGAAAGTCGAAGCATCTTGACATGAATGGAAACAGTATAATAAAATTCAAAGAGGGAAGACGTTTTCTAATTATTTTGTGATTAAGGAGCGTGTACCAAAAAGAAGTATATCATAAATTGAAAGTAATTGCCTAAATAAAACCATTTTTAGATTAGAAAAAAAACAAAAAACAAAAAACAACATCATGTTAAAAACATTCAAAATTTCTCAATGCATAGAAAATTCATTTATTGTTATACATTATTTATCTGAAAAATTTAAGTAAAATAGTACATATTTTTTGTTGTTTGTGCTATGAGCATCTAGGAACTGGTGACATCAAAATGTATTTTAAAGACTGCGACGTTAATGGGGGGGGGGGAGCATAGTGCATCGGGTCGACCCTCGGGTAACATTTTTTCCGTGATTTTCTTAACATTGGAATTTTTTTTATTTCAAAATATTAATTTTGTGAAAATATCATTCAAAGTTGTATATTATTCTGCTACAAAATATATTCAGAATTTTTTAAAATGAATTTAGAAGTTGTTAACGAAGAGTGAGGTAAGATGGTGTGATTTTTTTTTTTTTTTGGCCTGCCCTGTTTTGTTTAGCATTACACCACTGCTTAATGATGATCCTTAACATATTTTTAAAATCTTAAAAATCAGTTAAAGTTTTTTAAGGCGGAATTGTATCAGAATCTGGTTTATTGATTTTTCTGTATGATTTCTAAACATGGTTGTGTATGTAATTCTTAAAGTTTTTTGTGACTCGAAATGGATAGGAGGGATGGTCAGAAATTTCGGAAGAAAGTGTGTTGTAATTTAATTGAAAAAGCCCTTATTTTCAATTATTCTAGGAATAATTTCTGTCAGAAGTTCTGATTTTTTTTTCTTCCCCATCTTCTTTTTTTTCCTGAGTCTACATTTTAAGCTAGTAATGCAACTTTCCGTAGCACTATGTCCTATAGGTTTTTTTTCGCACTACTGTATTATTTTATGAAATACTTTCGAGGAGTGATGGAATTTACTTAAACTGGAACAACTTGCATTCTGTTTGATGTGACCCTTAAAAAAAAAAAAAATTGAGTTGGCTTAGCATTTGAAAGTGCAGAACTCCTGATTACGTTGGTTCACCTCTCTCTCTCTCTCCAGTAGGAAGTACGGCATAAGTAGAATAACCTTGATCTCCTCCTCCTCCTTCAGAAACAATAATCGTCTATTATCATCCCTGTTCGGAAATTTAAAGTCCTATATCAATTTCAGCATTATACCTTATTAACATAAGAATAGATATCTTATGCATAGCATCGGAATGTTAATATTGTGCATTTTGGTGGTTTGTAATGTATTTGTTATTGCCAAAGAGGCTGAGGCTTGTTTTGAATATATCCGTCTGTTTAACTTCCTGGATCATACTGAGAAGCAAGACCGCCCGGTGATCACCTACCATCCGTTCGACCTTGTTACGCTGGGCCGAGGCTATAAACTGTGGGCATTAACTCGTGCATTATTTGTGAGCTGATATTCGCATGCTGTTTAGCCGCCGCTCAATGTGCCAAGGCTTCGGCATTGAAGTTCTAGGTACCGCTTCAACCATCGCGGGCTTGACGTAAGTTGTGACGTAACCGACGTCATACTTGGCAAAAGAACGCCTTGAGATCATTGGGAGAACCGCACGGTGACGACTGGAAGAGCGGGTTGTCTCATTTAATGTTGTCTTTAGCTAGTCTTAGTTTCCAGGTTCCTACAATAAACGAGAAGGTTGAGGACTTGTAATGTGCTTTGTAACTCTGCAGATTGGTTATATATGGTCATATGACTACTGTTTCATTTCGATGGGCAAATTATATGCTTTGTGTCAATGAGTCAGCAGTTACCAAGGGTTTTTAAAGTATGACAACAGGCTGTTGACATACGACGCCTCGATATAGACTAGTGAAACAACTATCCTTTTGCTGTAAACTATGCTAGCTAACTAACAACCTGCTACGATCCATTACATTGTAACTACTCGTTCTCTAAAGAAATTATCTGATGGAAAGGAAGGAGATTCTACAAGTAAACCAAGCGACAAGGTGTATATCTATATGTTAAGTGCATATTTCGTCTTGTGGTTTCGTGATATCTGTTCTCTGCTTGTTGAAATCAATCACTCGCTTGCTATGACTTGATTGGGTACGAGGCTATTGGAATGCGCATGTGCAAGGTGAAGGCCAAATATGGCGGCGGACGTAAGGAAGGCAAGTGCTACACTAGGATCGACAGCAGGATTAGTACGAGTTGGATTTTACCAGCTGGAGAAAACCATTGGAAAAGGGAATTTTGCTGTCGTGAAATTAGCTACTCACATAATAACGAAGACAAAGGTAAGTAAAAAACTGACTAATTTGTTATTTGCGTGGCCACGTGCACCGAGAAAGTCACAATGTTATTCGTTCGCATTTCTTAAAAACTTATTGGCTTTTCAAGAGAAGAGCATGGTTTGCATCTGTTTTTCTTTTTTAATATTAAAAGAAGTTGTACTTAATAATTGAAATGTAGTATAAATGTCTACATTGATTTTGTGGCTTTTTATGACATTGTTAATTGATGTATGAAGTGTATTAGTGCTTGCCGTGATCTCTTTTAAAAGATTAAAACTCATGACCCATTTAATATAAATATTTGTTTAAAGATTGTACGTTACATATCATATATATAGTTTTTCATGATGCCATAGAAAATATTATAATGCATTCACCCAGTTGCAGTACAGAACAGAATTCTCCAATTACTGACAAAATTCTTTTAAAATTTAAAAAAAAAAATAGTTTGTTAGTAAATTCTATGGAATAAGTATCGATGCAGCAAATAAACGTGTACAAAGGAAAAACTGGACATTTGACAAGACCCGTACATATATTCTTACGTATAACTAACAAAAGCAAGCAAAGAGTTTAATCAGGGTTATACTGAGTCATTTTTTGAAACTACTTTTTTTAAATGACATTATTCATTTAAAAATAATATGATTCATCTGTGTGTGCGTAATATATTTAATATCTTAGATATTGTCCATCTAAGAAATCGATTACTGCACAATGGATTAATGTTTAATCAGAAAAAGTAATCATGAAGTGACCTTTTTAATTTATATGTAAGCTTTGCATGTGTTAGCGGACTAGATGAATGATTCAAGAATGAAATATTTTCACGACACGGAATATATGCAATTTCTGTATTTTCCTTACCACAAAAATTTTTACGCCTCAATCTTTTTCTGATATATGTAGACCATTGCCCCGCACCCTGTACAGCAAAAATGTGGCAGTGTGCATTTCGGTTGTAATTCTGTATGAAACCAAAATAATCATTCATTAATATGATGGATTTCGTATATACGCAAGTACTCGTACACTTTCATTTGCTATTAATAATGGCTAGCATTTATAAGAACTTCTTAATTGAAGATGAGTTAGCCTCTCTCTCTCTATATGGGGGGTGAGACATCTCCCCTCTTTAAAAGCAAGCAAACCAGCCAGAGCGCACAAACAGTAGACTACACAGATATTCACCGTCCTTTTCGTAACATAATTTGGTTTATATATATATATATATATATATATATATATATTAAAACCAAGTTGCTTTGTTTTAAAAGAGCACTGAACTTAAAATAAGGGGATATTAGGCAAGATAACGTAACGTACAGTTAGTGTACGTTAATAATAGTGTATTAGGTAATAGTGTATTTTTTTAATGAAAATTGCTTCCGTGCACTGCCACCGAGATTAATTCATATTATTTAATGTTGCCATGGAATCATTTCTGTCATTCTAAAGAAGTGCAAGTCAGTACATTTTTTAAATCAACCATATATGCAGTTTTGTATAACATAATGTTAGGGATATGTGGCGAATCCAACATTATTTCTGCGTACATTTTTTGAATGATGTCACTAGACCATTTTTATCTTCCAAAGGAATTTTTTTTTTCTGAATAAAAATAAATTTTCTTTTAAAACAACACATCAAAATTACAATTATAATAGAGAGGCTTAATAATTGCATTTACACAATATGTGTATATTGTTAGCACTAATAATTTTTGATTTTTGCCTCATTGCATTACTAATACTTGAAACATTAGGCAGCTGTATATCTATAAAAAAAGTATGATCAATTACATAGAAATTATTAAAAACTTCCTTGATTATAAAATTACAATGAAGTATTGATGCTTTGCATAGTAGTCTTGTAAATTAAATGATAACACATTGTTTACCATTACTTGAGGTAGATAAGCATGTATAAAATTTCTGATCCTTTCTTGTGAGCCACTTGAATCACAAGTTTACCAGCTCTGAATATGTTCACTAACTTTCTTTGGTTATTGTGAGAGCGTGGGTTGAGATATTGATCAAAATAAGATTAAATACACAAAACCTATGAAATTACTATTTTAATTTTTGAAGTTAATATATATATATATATATATATATATATATATATATATTTATTTATTTCAATTAGTTTCTGAGAATTTAACAGTTCCAATACTTAAACTTTGTTTGTTAGATAGTGATAATGAAATGTCTGCTTTGGATGAGTTGGTATAGCTCCCATAAATAAATGCATCCCAGTAGTTAGCCTTTCTACTTAAAATATAAGTAAATAATGAAGTAAGGTAATGCCATCAAGAAACTTCAGATAATCATCCTCAAATTACTTTAGTAATCGGTCTTTAAATTTAGCTACTTGCTTATCAGCTAGATAAAGAAACTATTGATTAAATACTATTTTTAATACACAAGGAATTTAATATATTGGATAAAGATTGATCAGTAGATTTTGTTACATTTCAATGACATATTTTAATTACCAAAAAGTAACCCATGAAATGTTTTCTGAATAGTTTTGGCAATTATGACATTAGTAGAAACAATTAAATACTACAAAACTCCTAAAACACCAACATGCTAGAATGTTGGTGTTTTAGAAAGCATTGTCACTCATCTGATCTGTTTTCAAATCCCTTTAAAGAGGAATAGCAAACTTGTTAAAAAATGACACAGTGAGACTGAAATTTTACCATTTCATTGGCATGTGACAAGATAGTGCTTCTATCAAACGTTACTTTGTTGTGTTTCTTCATTCAGTGCATGAAGATTTTTTTACTTGAAAATATTTTCTTAAATGTTTACATTCTTTTTACTTTGTTTTCATTTAAGGGGAGACTGAAATACAGCTACCCTAAACCACTTAAACTTTAGGTTTAAGGTAGGACTGATAGATGTTTCTGGTAGGCATTGACAAAACTAAATTTATCACAGAATAGGTTAAAAAAGTCTAGTTGCCTTTCTTTAGTAAATGGAAGGATTATATTTGAATACTGAAGAAATTTACACTTGAATTCTTTTTAAATTATTAATAGAGCACTTATATTCCATTAGCAGTCTTAAAATTCAGTAATGCTGCATGAGGGTGTGTGGACTGAAGAAGTTGGTTGATAGGAGAAAAAGAGAGGATATGATAGAAACATTTAAGTTGCTTAAAGGGTTTTATAGGATTGATGCAGGGGAAATGTTTCAACACTTAGCTAAAGGGGCTAGAACAAGGGGTCATCCCTGGAAGTTCAATAAAGGTGTGGTTTTTTGCTTGGAGAGTTGTGAGTGCTTTGTCTGTTAATGGGTTCAAGGAGAGGTATGATACATTTTGTGGATAGTTTGGGTCTCCCATGAAGAGTCTCCGGACACCAAGGAGTCTCCTGTGCAATAACTTACTCATAAGTAATAACTTTTAATAACTTACTTTTAAGCATGTATAAGCCAAACATGCTTATACAGCTATTTTATTTAAAGTTGAAGGTGTACTGTATATGTTTTTTTTTCAAGATATATAACTATTAGAAAAGAACATGCAATAAACTATGCAAATATTAGCTACTGGAAAATTCAGTTTTCAGATAACTGTATGTCCTGAGATTTAAACTAAATCTCAGGACATACAGATTTTTAAATGAAAGAAAGAGAAAAGAAGCCCTTCATTTTTAATAGTATCAAAATATTTAAATATATCACTTTATGTAATGTTATAGGAAAATAATGAGCAGCTAAGCAGAATGTTAAATTTGCTATACTGAATATTGTGATTATGACTCAATATTAAGTAATTGTATTATTATTTCATTTTATTATAGTTTAAATATTAAACATTTTATAAAAGAATTGTATTTCTTTTATCATCCTCCTACACCAGAGGTCACAAAACTCACCAGTGATGTGAGTACATGCATGTGGTGAAGAATTTAGTGTGATGATTCATATAAATATTAAAATGCTTGAAGATATAGTATCTACAGGTCTTAAAATTCATTAATACTTGAAAATTAAAATTCACATGAAGTTTTGCTCTAACACAGTAGTTGTTTCCATAATTTTTGAAGAAGTATTATTATGATGGCCTTTATCATGCTTACCATTTTTCAAAATACATGTATGATGATTGTTAAACCTACATATGCGTCTTGTTATGATATATTAGTGTATTTTCATTATGATTTGATGCTGAAATATGTTATCTCATTAATAGCATATTGTTTCATTTTCAGAAAATATTACTTTTATGGAACCTTATAATCAGACCGTGATTTCACATTCATTTGTAGCCTAATTATACATATTCTCCCCCCTTGATTGTTCAGGTTATCAATTTTCATGCTAAATAATTATATTACCTCATATGCCCAAGAAAATGATGTATAAATGAAATCACTTGATATGTACTAGACAGAAAATTCACTAGTCAAATAGTAGGTAGATAATTTATTCCTTTTCCCCCCACCAGATCTTGCTTTTTATGTATGTAGGGAAAGAAGTATATGTAGCTCGCTTCTTCCCACCATTATTATAATATATGAGAACTTTGGTTTGTCTGTTCTGTGGGGATGATGAAAACCAAAGTTCTCAGGAAGTGTGTGTGTGTGTGGGGGGGAACCCTTCCACCTCGGTTTGGACAGTGTAATGTACCTCAGTTTTAAAAGGCCTTATAAAGATTCCTCTTAAAGTCCAACTGGAATTGAACCCAATCTTGTCGATACCAACTTTGCTATGGAAATCTCAGTTGTAATCCATATATAGTGTCAGTACACTATATCGGGTGGTGGTATTACCATTCTGAGACTTAAAAGTCAGCATATGATATTTTCTAGTTACTGGATGAAATAACAGTGCATTATATTTGACAAGAGATTATATCTTTTGTTTTAATCCTTTACCCAGTGTAAGCAAATAGTTTGCATATGAACTGTCCTAATGAACAGTCTCCTTGTATAGAAAGGTTGTTGACTTTGCATCATTTGCCTTAGTATTCCATAATGCAGATACACGTATGGGGAGGGTCACTGTCCAGATCAGTTTCAAATTTTATTGAGTTCTCATCAGTGGGGGGGGGGTCTGACTTCTAAATTGATTTAACTTTGGTATTCAACAATTATGTGGTGTAAATAGGATGGTGCAGTATATGACATGTATTGAATTATAAATCAACAGTTAGAATTGAAGGATGTAAGAGTGAAAGTTTCATGTAAAACCAACTGTAAGATGGATTGGATGATATTCTCAATGTTATTCATTATCTGTATGATTACATTATGAAGAAAAGTGACATTATATGGGATATAAAATTGGAATTAACTTTATTGTTAACTCCAATTTTGGAGTTAACAATAAAGGTTGTTTACTTTATGTTCTTATAATCTTACATTAGAACATTTAAGTTAAATGATAGTAACTAAAATTAAATGAGGTTTAGATCAATTTTAGCTTAAAAATCTTAGGTAGGTAGATAGGTTGGACATAAAGCAGTTAATCAAGACCATAGATTTTTGAATCCTGAGGGGTATTTGAGAAGTAAAAATATGGTATCTGCATCAGACCTGCATTAAAATGAAACTATGGGAAAGAACAAGTTTGTCATTTAAGAACATGTGAACAAAAATAGTCTGTTTTGTCACTTTAAACAAAATGAGAGAAAAGGTTAGCAGAATGGATTATTTAAATCCCACCTATCAAATGTTGTGAACTGTCATACGTTAGTCTTAATATTGTGGGTGGACTATGGGTTAGCTAATCTACACTACTCCAAAGACCAAACATGGATCTTCATGCCTCCAATAAAGCAGGCTTCTGAGTCCTATACCAGATAATGGTTGTTAGGATTTATTGCTAAGACTGGTGTATTATGTCTGTAAATAGAGTGTGTTCTTCTGGCTAGTTTGCTTGCTTTGGGGAGATAGAAAACTAAGTTTCTGGAAGAAAAACTCTGCCACAGTATGACACACTGGTCAGTGAAATTCATCTACTACATAAAGGCATTCATGCTTGTGGTGGTGTGATTTGATCCCTACAGTTTGTTGTTAGAACATGGAGTGTAATGTTATCTGCCCACTTTGCCATCCAGGAACTGGTGTTATACAAAACTGATTTAGTTTTTTTTTTTTTTATATATATGTTGGATATCGAAGTAATTACAATAACAGAGATTCCATACAACAGATTGTTGAGGCTCTGAGATACCAAGGCTAGTGTATTTATGTCTGTCAATAGAAAATCTACAGTCCATGAATAATGTTAAAGAAAGACCAGAAGTACATAGTAATATGAACTACTTTCATGAAATATAACAAAAAAACAATTGGTAATAGTTCTGAACTGTATATTAACATTTATAAGGCAAGTTTTTTTGACATTCCTAATAATATTTCCTCTTTTCAGTTGCACTTCTGCATTGATGCTTAGAAAGATCATATTTCAGTTCTTTTAGTCAGCCTTGCCAATTTGGTGGCCCAGTGAGTCAACACTCTCCAACTCAGAGGCTGTGAGTTTGAAGTGCTGAATCCTGTTGTGACATGGAAGTTACTAAACTTATGTATACTAATATATGTACCATATATTTCCAATTTCATGGGTGAGAAGAAACAATGCATTGGGAAGTAACCATTATAAACCCTGCCCAGAGGGAAATTGTGTAAGTGGTATGTAGTGGCCACTATTCAAGGCTACACTTTGACTGGAATCTGGGCACTACCTGTGTTGGAGTCCTGTGCATATTCCTTACCCAAGATGCATGCCCTTGCTCTAAATTTCTTGAATCAACTCTTACGTGAAAGAATTCAACAAATAAAAATAATAATAAAAATATACACCCCTCCCACAAAAAAAAAAAAAAAAAAAAAAAATCCACTAAAAGCACTTCTGCATTTATACAACATTTGAGACATCAGTATTGGTGGAGTATATTATTAATGATATACTCCACCATTTACATAATAATAAATTTAGTTTAATCCTTTATCCAAGTGTGAGCAAACAAAGTTTGCGCCTGAAAGTATCTTCAGATCTGGGGTAAAGTGGTACAACACCGGGCAACTCCTTGCAAAGGTGGAGCAAGCTACCAACACTCCTATCTCAGTATCTCCCATAATGCACAACACATCTCCTTGCAGATCTGTATAATGTTATGCATTAAGGGAAGGGCCACTACCCAGACTAGTTTCGACCTTTATTGAGGTCTCTTCAGTGGGAGCCAGGCCCTAAGTGGAGATAGCAAGGTCATCTCTACCTATAAGAGTTGCCAAATGGTGTGCCACCTTTTTATTAAATTACTCTGGATTTAGAGAAAGATGTTGAAAGTTTATTTTTCACTTGGTCAGACTATAATAAATTTAGTTTAATCCTTTATCCAAGTGTAAGCAAACAAAGTTTGCATCTGAAAGTATCTTCAGGACTGGGGTAAAGTGGTACAACACTTACTTGCTAATGCTTCTGCCTTGGTATCTCCACTTAGGGCCTGGCTCCCACTAAAGAGACCTCAATAAAGGTCAAAACTAGTCTGGGTAGTGGCCCTTCCCTTAATACATAACATTATACATATCTGCAAGGAGATGTGTTGTGCATTATGGGAGATACTGAGATAGGCGTGTTGGTAGCTTGCACCACCTTTGCAAGGCGTTGCCCAGTGTTGTACCACTTTACCCCAGTCCTGAAGATACTTTCAGGTGCAAACTTTGTTTGCTCACACTTGGATAAAGGATTAAACTAAATTTATTATAGTCTGACTAAGTGAAAAATAAACTTTCCACCATTTACAGATATCAAAATGTGATCTACTTTTCCTAATTGAACCCCAGTTGGCATCCTTCATGACTACAGCATACTTCAACTATCTCAACTACATTTTGCACGATGCATTCTGCAAAAGGGAGGAACATGTGCTGTTGTCAAATTTGGTATTCCTTGCCAAAGGCTATCCAATTTCAAATCCCCACTTTTCGATCTGTTCTGGCTCAAATTTACTTACCTCATTATATAGCCTAAGTTTTCTTGTTTGCTGCTCTCCTAACTATGACTATTTAATTTAATTCGATTTTAATTTTTTTAAATTTAATTTAATTCGATTTAATACAAAATAATTACTCAAATTGTGAGATTGACTTCCTAAGGGACTTCAGTGTTCATAACGCAAACTTCCTCCACCTTTTCCAATTTCACAGCTCAGATCAGAAGGGAAGCCAAATCATTTGAGATTTGGCTTCTCAAATCCCAAAGGTAGTGCAAGCTGAAAAATACTCATGACTGCATTCATTTGAAAGGCTATACATATAGGATTAGCTTTTTTTATGTGAATCTCATCCCTGAAATGTTGTTAGTCTATAGTATGTTAGTATTAATGCTGTGGGTGGGCTAAGGATTATGTAATCCAGAAAAACTGGATTACATAATCCTTAGATCTGTAGAACCTAAATATCAAACTTTTTCAAGCTCCTTCAATCTTCCCATAAGTGGCGATATCACTCCAGACAATGAAATTAATCTATCTCAAGATATTTGCTAAACATCCATGTGTACAGTGGTATTTGAACTTGTAGCCTGTTGACTGGAGAGTGGGTAAACTAGCAACTCAACCAAAAACGTCCTATCATAGCTTTTAATTAATTTTGTGGATTAAGTTGCTTTACCATGACTAGTTATCAAGTCTGAGTCGTGATGTGTGCTAATGACATGCTTTTCATTATGACAGATAATTAAGATAAGTGGTGAGGTAATAAGCACAATCATGAAGTTGTTTGATATGCTTAGATTATATGTGGATGAAGATAAGCATATAAATTCTTTTCATGTATCTTCTTTAGTGGAAAATGTTAATTTGTCATGCTTAAAGGATATTATTATTATTGCATAGGCACCTCCATGGACTCCTAAGACTCGTCGTGAGATACCCAAACTATCAACTAAATATTGTCATACCTCTCCTTGAAACCATTAAAAGACAAAGCACTCATAACAGACTTGGGCAACTCATTCCATTCATTCACCACTCTCCAAGAAAAAAATCTGGTCCTCATGCTCTTGCTAAATACACTCTTACCTAACTTCGAGGGATGACCTCTTATTCTACTATCTCTAGCCAAGTGTTGAAACATTTCCCCTGCATCAATCCTATAAAATCCTTTAAGGAACTTTTGCAGTCTGCATCCTCAGTCTATCCTCATAGGAAGCATTCCACAGACCACTCATCTCTAGATCTCTCCATCACTTCCTCATCCCCAAGAAAACCAGGTGACCAGACCTAAGCACAGTAATCCAGATGTGGTCATATCAAGGCTTTATTAAAAGGAATGATAACTTATCTCTGTTTATTGTATCCGTCAATAACCAAGTATTCCTTTGAGTTACCCTGGTTATGTTAACAATGTGCCCTCTAAACTTCAACTCCCTAATTTCATCAATTTCCTGCAATACAGTTCTCTCAATGTGACACACACAGCATACAATCTTTGTATCCCAAATGCTGCCCCCTATAAAGTATCATATTCTTATCCACACATTCCTGAATTCTCTTGCCCAACTTTTCCAGTACTTTTACCACTACTCCTTAAACGCTGATTTATCTATAATTTGCTACCACAGACTAAGATCCTCCTGTATGCAAAGGAGTTTGCATACAGGAGGATCTTAGTAAAAAGATGTCTCTCTAATTCAATCATTGTAATACTTTGATTTCGAGTGCATGCATGATGAACTTAAAACAGCCATACCTTTCTCTTTGTATTCAGCAGTTGATTCACCCATTTTTGTGTCCTTGTCCTGTCTTTGCTCTGGACTCACCTTGTTCATTTTTATTTATTATTTCAAGTTTTTCTTCCAATCACATTACTTTTTGAATCATTTTCACACTTCTATTTTTTGCTATCTAATTCTTTTACTCATGATTAAAGGTGAGGAAAATAATTTAAAATAAAAAAAGTAAGGAAAACAATTGCATGTGATATGATCAGCAAAATGCTATGTAAAGCAGGGTAAATTTGGAACATAGTGTACATGGAAATAGCATAGTAGGCCATTAAAAAATAACTTTGTAAAATGTTTCAAATCGGTAACTAGTTTATTTCATCCTGGTGAGTGATTTTTTTAAAAATAGTTAGCCATAGAAAATGTATAGATCAAAAATTTTTAAAATCTGTAACATTTATTTTTAAGATGTATATAGGCGCACTAATTGAATTTGTGTATTGAAAAAAAAAAACGATGCACTAATCGAGAGATTGCTGTATCTTCATATTTGCGCATTTCTGGTTGAATGTTGTATACTCCAACTGCTTTACTGTGTTTCAAACTAAAAAAGTTTTTTTTCTCTCTCTCTCTCTCTCTCTCTCACTGTGAAGTATTAATGTGTACTTCTGATTGCATTCCTCTTGAATATTTATCTACCACTGTTTTATTGAAGTTTTTCAAAGCAATTACTGCAGACATCTGGAATATTATCTTTGATTTTAATGTAAACTTTATGATCTCGTATTTATGTTATGGTATTAACTCCATTTCTAAGCTTTTCTGAAATATTTTACCACCTCCCTGGTGTATTCTTACCAAAGGCTTCCCATGACTTAGCTACTTTTACACAATGCTCTGCTTTCTTTCATTTTTCTCTGTATTCTGTCAGAGCATATTATTATTAAGAGACCTCCAGGGAGTCAGAGACTCATTGAGGGAGGCCATACTACACACACCTCTATCATACTTATTTTTGAATTCATTCACACTGCTTGCACTCTCAACATCCAATGGCAATCCATTCCAATCACACACCACCCTATGAGAGAAAAATCTGACCCATACCCCCTTTTGAGCGGCCTTCATTTTCAGCTTCCACAGATGCCCTCTTGAACTTTCCCCATCCTCCATAAATTGAAAAATTCCATCAATTAAAATCCTGTATGACCCTTTCAGAAGATTGTAAGTCTCAATCATATCGCCCCTCTTTCTTCTGTTTGCTAGTGTCTGCAGTCTACAAATTCTCAATCTGCCTTCATAATCAGTATTCCACAATTCTGATATCATTTTTAACACTCTCTCCAATATATCAGAATCACAATGGAAAACAGGAGACTAGATATGTGCGCAATAGTCCAAGTGATATCTTATCAAGGCCTTATAAAGAGGCAAAATGACATCCTTATCTTTACATGCGAACATTCGTTTCAGCATTGCAATTATCTTTTGAGTTAAGATAGATAAAATACTAAATGCTCCCCCAGAAATTCCCCCCTCCACTGTCTACCACAGCAGACTACAACGAAACTGTCACCATCCCATACTTACGTTAAAGGCACATCTGAAAAGATATCTAGAGTGCTTAACAAGCACATCCCTTTCGGATATGTATTATGCTATATGTTATGGGAAGGGCCACTATCCAGACTGACTGACCTATGCAATCTTTGCTGCATGGCCTCTTAACTTAAACTTCCAATCTAGAAACACTCCAAGATCCTTACCCTTATCAATTTCTTCAAGCATAATCCCATCAATATAATACAACATTGGATGTCTAATCACGCTGAAGTGAATGACTTTACATTTACTGACATTGAACCGACACCCATTTTTCCATGACCATAATTCCAGTCTATTCAAATCATTCTATAAGTACTGCATATTTGCAGCATTACTGATTACCCTACCTATCTATGCATCATCAGCAAATAGCTGTATTTTGCTTGTCAAATCCTTCCCAACATCATTAATGTTACACATTTCATAACAGTGGACCAAGCACTGATCATTGTAGTACACCACTTGTTACCTTAAATCTTTCAGACTCACATCTCACACTTTTTGATATCTGTCAGTCAGCTGTCCTCTTATCCATGCTAATATTCTCTAACCCAAACCCAGTTTTTCCAATTTATACAACAGTCTATTATGCTGTATTCTGACAAAAGCCTTAGCAAAATCCAAAAGTATCATGGTGTATCCATTCCCCTTGTCTAGTTCAATGGTAATATTGTTAACCTTCCCTTAGTAAACCCATGTTGTTCATTGCAAAGTAGAGATTCACTGTCAACCCATTTCTGAATGCGAGCCCTAACTAATTTTTCCAAAATTTTCATTACCACTCCTTTGATACTAATTGGTCGATAGTTGTATATATCGGTCTTTGCACCACCTTGTGCAATGGAATTACCATACATTCCTGCGGAATCTTCCCTGTTCTGAGACTCATATTAAACAGCCTGGTCCAAGGAATAGCCAGTTCAGCTGATCACTCTTTTAGCACATGTACTGATATCCCATCAGACGCTATTGCTGAATTCTATTCAGTTTGTTCAACAGCTCTAATACCTCATCCTCATACACCTGCATTTCTTCATCCAGTGAAGAGGTAGCAGTGGGCTCAATGTTGCATACACGAGGTTGATAGTTTTTAACAAAATGGGCACTCATTAGCTGAACAACCTCTTCTAAATCTGTAACCCTCACGCCATCTGGATTTATAAGAGTTATTCTTTCTTTTACTTGCAGTATATTGATAGAATTCTTGTGGGTTGTCTTTAGCACTCAGATTTTGCTTTCCATATAATAGTTGTGACTATTCTAGCCTTCTGCTTGTGACGTTCATAACGGACGTCATCCTTATGAACACGGTATTAAATTATCCATTTCTAAGGTTTTTTAAAATATTTCTAGAACATTTGACCACATCCCTGATGTATTCTTACCAAAGATTTCCCATGACTTAGCTTCTTTTAAACACTGTTTGCTTTCTTGCATTTTTCTCTGTATTTTCTCAGAGTGTATGGTGACTTATTTGTTAGGAAATTTCAACATGCTTTCTTCATTGCCACGGCTTTCTCTTTAACTTCTTGACTCCATTATCAGAGGAAATATACAATTTATAATACTTTTTCATTTTTTTAAAAACTTGCTGACATATTTTTCTTTTCAGTATGATATTAATTTTTCTACTCAAAACTAAATGATCACTTCCTCTTTCAAATTCCCTTGTGCTCATGTGTACTGAACCAGCATAAAGATATTATCAATAGTGACAGTTGATAAGGCTCTTATTTCCTGTTTTCTCCCTATGTAAATTTGTGCACACACACAATGGTATTAGTGATGACTAGTCTGTATCCTAAAATTAAGTAGATGCTTACTGTTTTATTAGTTTTGCTCTTTTCTCCAAATTTTCCTAAACTTTTCCTTTTCTTTTCATATTCTGCTGTCTAGATCTGAAGTAAAGAAAAGTTTTTTTGTCAGCTGCCTTTTCTCATTTGAAAAAATTTTCTCCAGTTCTTTCTTATTTTCACTATATTATTTCAGGAAATTACAACGTACTAGGATATACATTAAAATAAATTTTAATATATTTCTATATTTCGGCAACGTCACACTGCCATTTTCAAGAACTTAGGTACAAGATACGTGCACGCAGGCACAGCAAAACAATAAATGAGCAAGAAGTATGAAACTATTATTTCTCCTAAAGTCCTGATGGTGCCCTCTAGTGGGCAATGCTGGTATTCTTGGGCGATTGGGCTGAAGGTCTTCTGATGTAGGTTTCCCAAATTTGAGGAAGTCTCATGCAGCCAAATTTGTTGAGGTTTGGCTCGTTTCTTAAGGCTGAAGCTGATTCTATGAAAAGCATTTCATATCTGTATTTGCTACGGTGTATTATCCTGGCTTTTTTCCACCGTATTCTATGGCAGGTATCCAGAGCATGGTCAGCAAGACCAGAGTGGCTGTATTGGTGAAACCAATACAGCCACTCATTTTGCTGTGCCTGCATGCACGTATCTTGTACCTAAGTTCTTGAAAATGGCCGCGTGACGTTGCTGAAATATAGAAATATATTAAAATTTATTTTAATGTATATCCTAGTACGTTGTAATTTCCTGAAATAATATAGTGAAAATGCATAACCAACGTCTAAGCCTTTCCACAAGAATCAGTTCTTTCTTAGTACAATCTTTTTTTCTAAGACCATAGGCACAATACCCCATTGTTTGCTGACATTTAACAACTTGAAATTTTCTGCCATTCAGTATGTTGTTCAGTGTTGAATGTGTTTTGATTCCTTTCTCTGGTTATTGTTGTCTGAATATGACATTTTGTAGTTATTTGTCAGAATCTGAACTGTTTTTTGTTTCAGCATTACCAATCATGGGAATTTTATAATTTTTCTACCAGTTCCACTTCTTTTCCTTGATACTTAGGTTGATGCTGTCTGTCCCGAGTTCTTTTTATTGTCAATTTGTTCCAGTAGTTGACTATTCACAGTTTGCTCTGGTTTCCTGACAATAGCTCTGGGGGGGGGGGGAACATTGCATTATGTTGTACCATTATTATTTTTTGGTTTAAGCTAATAGAGGATACGATTTCATCAGCTAATTTCCAAAGTGCTAGCCCATCCTTCTTCTTTAATTATCTAGCTTTAACCATTAAGTGACCATTTCCATGGGATAATTACAAGAAAAAACTTTATATGTTTGGCATGCTAGAGCGAAAAGTTACACAGCCAGACAGTGAAAAGCACCACAGTCACATGTTGGGGATTGACGCAGGCTCCACTTGTGCATCATGGTAGCACAAGTTGTATGGCCTGTCCTCGGGCAGCTGAGTGTGTTCCATTGCCGTCTGGGCAGATCAAAGCTGGGGGTCTGTAATCAGGTGTCCATTTTTTATTGTTGAAGTAAGCCACTGAATTAGTAACCTTTATGCAGATGTACATAAACATCACTTATGCTTAAGTAACTATTAAACAGCCCAGATATCTTACCTAGGAAAAATAGGATCACAGTTACACCTCTTATATAGGATATTGTGGGATCTGTCAGGAACAAGATCGCCGTCATCTGAAAAGGCTCGTACAGACTAACAGAATGCAGTAATTGATCAAAGCATTTAATGAAGGCTGTTCCTAGCCTATATTTCACTGAACTGTGAGCAGGGAATTGAAAAGGATCTTTATTGGCAGTCACATATCTATACGTAAAATAAAAGTTTCTAATTCAGTGACTGCTACGTGTATATAATCTAGTTTGATATTGATACTTTAACCTTTTTTATGAAAACATGGTGCAGCTCACTATATTTATGTCATTTTGCTGTGAGGCAAATCATGGCAGAAATGTTGTTATGCATAACTTGATTAACATTCCATGAGAAAGGCAATTAATTTTGTAAGGTTACCTTGAGAAAAAATATTTTAATGGTCTACTTGCACTAGCAATTGTAAGAGTGTGTGTGCACTTGGCCACACACATTGGAAAAAATTATGAGACTTTCAGGCTAAAGTAAAGCAGATGAGCCTTATGAATGTTGCACATTGCATGATCTACTTTGAAATTCTTGCTATATATGAAATGGTGTTAATGGTAATATAGTAAAAGAGCACACCGAAATTCAATATGATGGCTGAGCTATAAAATTTATAGCTCAGCCATCATATTTCCAATATGTATTGAGTTTGGTTTTATAAATAAGCTCTTAGACATTTTGTATGGATTGGGTTTGCAAATAGAAAGATAAAAATAGAAAAAAGTGAACATATATACTAAAACTATATCCTAAAAACCACAAATTTAAGTTCAAATCTCTAATCCATTGGATTGCATCTGGGGTAGCCTGGAACAGGCTACCCCAGATGCAATCCAATGGATTAGTTAATCCATTAATGTGCCGTGAAAACTCTGCAGTGGGCAGTCCTGAATAATATGATTGATGATCTGTTGATCAGCACCACAGTCACGTGTTGGGGATTGACGCAGGCTCCACTTGTACATCATGGTAGCACATCTGGTGTGGCCTGTCCTCGGGCGGTTGAGTGTGTTCCATTGCCATCTGGGCAGATCAAAGCTGGGGTCTGTAATGAAGTGTCCATTTTTTTATTGTTAAAGTAAGCCAGTAATTCTTCCATTCATACCATTCAGGAGAATATGTATCTGGTTGCTGAATTTTCCAGATCGGGTCTCAGGACTTTAAGCAAATAGATGGTAAATTTTGGATGGATAAGTTATTTACCATACATTTTATCTGCTCTGTTACCGGCAGCTTTCCTCCTTATGTCTGGCGGTATGATGGTAGACAATGTTGGTAGCCACCCAACAGGTATAGACTTTATGCAACCTGTGATAATTCTCGTGGTATCATTAAGTTGCACATTGACTTTGCTGACATGATGACGCAAATATCACATTGGAGCACAGTATTCTGCTCAAGAGTACACTAGGGCATAGGAAGCAGTTCTCAAAGTGTTGGTTCCTGTTCCCCCCCAAGCCTCTTTAGCTCAGTCAGTATACATGAAACCCTTTGGTCAGGAAGACCTGGATTTGATTCCCATCAGTGATGTGAGGAACTTTTATCTGGTCTTTCTACGAATGGTGAGTTAGACGGTCTCATACAGAATAGTTCCTCAGTTTCAGGAGACCTGAATGTGGTGTACTGTTTCTGGAAACCTCTTGGTCTACATCATTTTGCAGCACCTGTCAGTACTCCTACAAAGTGTTTGTAATTTCAACTTTGGGTTGAAATTTCAGCTTTGCAAACATTCCATCTTGGTCTTTTCACAGATCGTATTATTGTGATTTGTGTTCCTATAGTGACTATAACAGGTTTATGCTGAGATCGGGGAAAGTTTTCACGTACTTTCCTAAAGGATCATCCTCGATGTTGCAAGTGACAAAGCAGAGGTCATGGTTTGAGTTTTCTTCCATCTACCTAAGTTAAAAGTTCCAGAGTCTTTTGCATCAAAAACCAGTGATAGCCCAAGGCTTTTGGGCCATTCCTTCAGTCTAGTACCATTGATATCATTTCTCCAATAGCCCCACGAGTAACATTGACTGTTGAAATCTCCTGTGTAGACTGCTGGATATTGGTAAGCAGAAAGAGCTGGGATAGACCAGTTTTGTTTTGGTGGTTTGTAAACTGACACTGTGATTGTGCCAGCTGCTTTTGCTGTGATGATCTCAGTGTTATTAGAAATCTCTTAGAAACAGAAGAAACATAATCTCTTATTAACAGAAGATCATGTTGGTTATCAAAGGGAAACGTTTTGTTTTATATTCAAAATTAGGGATAAACTTCATATTCTTCAGTCAGACTGTGTGATAAAACTAGCAATAAACTTTGACAATTTTGGCAATTTGGGACTTAGCCGACCAAATTGTATTCTTATTGGTTAAACCAAAATAAAAAATGATGGTACAACATGACAAAATTTCATGCCGGCTGGGGCGTCGCCCGGTTAAACAAGGCCCCCGTTGTTTTCGCCAGGGAACCAGGGCGAACAGCGAAAAGTCAGCTACTGGAACAAATCTGAAAACAAACCCCAACTCAACATCACCAGAGTTAAAGATCGGTGCTATCAACGTAAGAAGCCTGAATGGCAAAGAAATGGAGCTAGCTGAGGAATTAGATAAGTACCAGATCGACATAATAGGGGTGACTGAAACAAAAAAGACAAAAACTGGTGAGATCTTTCTGAGCAATAAATACAAAATGTTATATTCAGGCAATGACAATCAAGGAAAAGAAGGAGTAGCCATAGTATTCAACACAAAATACGAGGCTAACTTCTTGAATGGCAGTCAGTCTCAAGTAGAGTAATGTGGGCAAATATGAGAATGGGGAACTGGACAATGAGACTTATTTGTGCCTATGGTCCCACAGAAGGTTCTACTAAGGTAGAAGTGGAGGAATTTTTTGAGGCTTTAGAAAAAGCAACTGACATAATGAAAAAGGAAAAGTTGGTGCTTGTTGGGGATCTAAATAGTAGAGTAGGAAATGATTGCGAGACATACAAAAATATTTTGGGAAAATTTGGAGAAAAGAGCAAAGCTAATAATAATGGCAAATATCTGTTGGATTTCTGCTCAGGACATGGACTGGTTATTACTAACACCATGTTCCAACATAAAAATGTGCACAAATTCACATGGAGAGAAGAGGCTAGGAATAAGAAAAGTCTCATTGACTGTGTTATTGTTGATAGTGATGTTTTCTCCTTGGTGCAGGACACCAGAGTGTACAGAGGATTTGAAATTGGAAGTGATCACTATTTAGTCTTGAGCACGATAAAATTGAATTTCATATTGAAAAGAATAACATGTAAGAAAGTTTTAAAGCGAATAAAAGTTGAGCAGCTCTCAGATGTGAACTGTAGACTAAAATACAGAAATATTATTGAAAAGAAAATGAAAGAGTTTGAGAACAGGAATCAAACCTTGGAGATTCAGTGGCAAACTCTGAAGGAAACATTGATTGATTCTGCCAGAGAGGCATGTGGTGAGGTTGTGTGCAAGGATAAAAAAATCAGAACTCCCTGGTGGACACAGGAAGTTAAAGAGGCAGTGAAGGAAAAGAAGAAAGCATATCAAAAGTTCCTGGCAAATAAGTCAGCTTTTACTCTTACAGAATACAGAGACAAATGTAAGAAAGCTAAACAGTGTGTAAAACTAGCTAAACAAAAGTCATGGGAGGACTTTGGCAAGAATATAGAAAATAAATATCAAGAAGGTGGCAAAATATTCTGGAGGTTGTTGAAGAAGCTTAGGAATGGAGGAAAGAGTGCTGTAAAAGGAATTAGAGATGATAAAGGTGAAATGAAAACAGGAGAAAAAGATATCCTTGAAGTATGGAGTAATTACTTTGAAAAACTGCTAAATGAAACAAGCAGTGATGACAGCACAGTGATAAAAAACACTGACCAGGCATGCAGTCAGGAATACATATCCATACTTGAAGTAGAAAAAGCCATCAAAGGCTTGAAATGTGGAAAGGCAGCAGGAGTAGATGATATTCGACCAGAAATGCTGAAGTATGGTGGTTTAAGAGTCTTACAGTGGCTGCACTGCATAGTTCAGAAGGCCTGGACAGAGGGACGAATTCCTGATGATTGGAGTAGAGCTCTCATAGTACCCATATATAAAAAGGGAAATAAAACTGAATGTGAGAATTACAGAGGTATTTCCCTACTGAGTGTTCCTGGCAAGATCTATGCAAGTATACTTGAGAAACGGTTGAGAAGAATTGTGGAAGAAAAGCTTGGTGAAGAACAAGCTGGATTCAGGCCAAATAGAGGCTGCCAGGATCAGATCTTCACTTTACGACAAATAGTCGAGAAAGCATGGGAATATAACAAAGATCTGTATTTAAGTTTTGTCGATTTGGAAAAGGCATATGACAAGGTGCCAAGAGAGAAGCTATTGAATACGCTGCAGTTATATGGTGTCAATGGGGCGTTATATCAAGCAATACTTAGTCTTTATTTGAGTTGTGAGTCAGCAGTTAGAATTGAAGGAAGTACAGGAAGATGGTTTAATGTTAAATCTGGTGTTAGACAGGGATGTACATTATCCCCTCTGTTATTCATTATCTATATGGATCACATTATGAAGGAATGTGGTATTAAACCTGATATCAAAATTGGAGATGTTAATGTCAGCTCTTTGCTTTATGCCGATGATGTTATACTTCTAAATAAATCCGCTACAGGTCTGCAAGATTCTCTGACTAAATTGAATAGCTGTTGTAATTGATATGGTATGAAGGTCAGCAATAAAAAGACAAAGACAATGAAAATAGGCAGAATCATTGAAAATGTCAACTGTGTTGTGAATGGAGAACCTGTGGAACAAGTAAAACATTTCAGCTACTTAGGCACAATTTTTACTGAAGATGGTAAACTAAATATAGAAATAGACAACAGAATCAGCAAAGCTGGTACCGTGGGAAGTCAATTGAATAAATTCATATGGAATAAGAAAGAAATTAGTCGGAACACTAAATTAGCTGTATACAAGACTGTGTTCAAACCAATTTTAACTTATGGATCTGAGAGCTGAGTCAGAAGTAAAACACTTGACCAAAGACTAGAGACTGCAGATATGAGAGTCCTGAGAAAGATTAGAGGCATGAACAGATGGCATCAATGGCAATATCATATTAAAAATGAGGATATTAGGAAAGAACTTGACATTGTCAGCATCCAGGAATGCGTTAGCAGAGCTAATCTCAGATGGTATGGTCACTTAAATAGAATGGGAGAGGAAAGATTAGCAAAACAAGTGTTCTCTGCCAGGTTGGCAGGAAAACGACCCAGAGGAAGACCAAGATATAGGCGGATTGATACGGTACAAAGTGCCTTAGAGGATAGAAATATAAGATCTGATAATGTTGGAGTCTTGACAAGTAACAGACTGATTTGGAGGAAAATTGTAGATAGGAAGTTAGTAATAATGTAGTTTTTTCATGTAGTACTGTTATATCCTGTACACCCCTTGAGGGTACATGGCAGGAATTTGATGATGATGATGATGATGAACTTTGACTTATTTGTGCCTGTGGGCACACAGAAGGTTCTGTTGAAGTATAGAAGAATTTTTTCAGTCATTAAAAAAATTCTGCCAACACAAAAGGAAAGCTCATCCTTGTTAGAGATCTAAACAGTGAAGCAGGATATAAATACCACACATATAGAAATGTTTTAGTGAAATTTGGAGAAAATAGCAAAGCTATTACTAATGAGAAATGCTTGCTTGATATCTGTTCACATCAAGAATTAGTCATTACTAATACAAGTATCCCTTGATTAACGCTATTAATTAATTCTTCGATGTTATCCCGTATATCAAAATCACATTAATCAAATATAATCAATAGTAAAAATTACAATTTGTCCGTGATCCATTACTGTATTAATAATCGGTTTTATATGGTATTTCTTTTAGGAAAGATAAAAAATGAATGCAAAGTAAATGTTTAATAAATGCCTGAACCTAGTTACTTGAACATTAGTTACTGCATTTTTTTTATCAAAAAAAGTTATCAAGAGTCGTTTGAAAAGTTTGTTTTTTTCTTATCAGCATAAATTCTACGATAACAAGCAAAATGACTCTAGACCTAGGCAAACAAACATTCTTCGATTAACATCTGGATCCATATCCATTACTTGCTGCTTAAGCAATTCTAAACTGCGAAATATTCCATCCATTTCTTTGATTGTTATCTCCTTTGGAACCTCACCTTCACATTCCATTTGTTCATTGTCTTCATATGTGCTTTGTTGTTCAATTTCAAGAAGATCGTTGTCACTGAAAACTTTTGAATTTAAATCCAATAATTCTTTAACATCTTCTGCATCAACACCATCAAAACCAAGGTCTTCACCAGTTGCAATGATTTCTTCAACCACGGTGTTCGCAGGATTTTGGAAACCACCTAAGTCATTAACACATTCTGCAAAAGATTTTTTCAAACAGCTCTCATGCTTGTTCCTTATCATTAATGTTAAATTTTTTCTAAAATTCTTGGAGCGAAATCGCATTTTCTCCCATTGTTGTTTCTACTGCCTTTTGAGAATGTCTTTTTAAGAAAATAGGCTTTGAAAATCGCAATGAATGATGCTATGTCCATGGGTTGTAGCAAAGATGTTGTATTTGGTGGAATTTTGGTAAATTTAAAGGCGCATTAATTAAAACTCTTGCTGCGTATATAAAGGGATTGTCGCAATTAATTTCGCCATGTTAAGCAAGGGATACCTGTACTATGTTCCATTTCAACGTCATCAATTTCCTGATGTGTACCCTCAAGAGGTGTGTGCCCAGGAAACTATATAATAGTTTAGATAAGTCTATATTATTACTAACTTCCTATTAACAATTTTCCTCCAAATTAATCTATTATCTGTTAGGAGTCTAATATTGTTAGATCTTGTATTTCTGTCATCTAAGGCACTTTGAAGTTCATCAATTCATCTAGATCTTGGTAATCTTCTGGGTCTTTCTATGACATCAAATGCTTTATAAAATATATACATGTTTACACAAGAATATTATTTAATTTGCCAAATATTTCAGTCTGAAATATTACAGACCATCTTCAGTGGCTACATAGGAATAGTTTTAAAAAACAAGGTGGAATACGAACAATTGATCATTCACAAATAGAACGAGCCGCGTGATGTCATATCGCTAAGTATTAAAAGAGTAAAAAATTTTTATCAGAGTCATGATTAAATTAAAGATATTAATTCAGAAATTCATGTAATAATCTTAAATAATATTAGAGTAAAAAAAAAAAAAAATTAATGTGTTATCCTGATTAAACTTTCCCAAATTTTTGATACAGATATACAGTCATTACGATTCAAGTTAGGACGTTGAAGTAACGCCTCCACCCTTTCTTTAAATAAACATTCAAATTTATAGCGACATCTGTGTAGGAGGTGAGTCTTGGACCAAAGGATCTTGTGGCTTGTTTCTATTTCGTGCTTAGCTAATCCAGATTTCTTGGGTTTGTTGTGTTGAATGGATGATTTGATGCTCTTGAATTCGTTTTTCTATAGAGCATCCAGTTTGTCCAAAGTAGGAAAAATTACAGTTACACGGAACTTGATACATGCCAGGTGGAGACATAGTCAAGTGTTTATCTTTAGAAGAAGGAAAATGGGTGGATAATTTGTCAATAGATGTATAATGGCTGTTAAATCATATTTCTTCAGAATTCTTGAAATTGGTTCTGAAATCCCGGAAATGTAAGGAATTGGAACTCGACGTGTTGGATTCTAAGAATCAAAAAGATGATATGTACTCTTTTCGGAGAAGCCATTTAGTTTCATATGATGTTTGATAGTTGAAAGATCTTTCTGTAATAAATGAGAAGTTGAATAATTAGTTTTGGCGCTCGTCGGATTAAACATTTTGATTCCTGTTTTTTGACAAGGATGATGGGCAGATTCTTTGAGAATATAACGACCTGTGAAAGTTGGTTTTCTGTAAACTGTTGTTGTAAGAATACCTGAAGGTGAACGGATGAGGAGAACTTCTAAAAATGATAACTCGTTGTCTTTTTCAATCTCCATGGTAAACTTTATACAAGGATGTAAGGAATTGATACTGCTTAAAAAGGAAGGTAAGGAGTCTCTGTTATGAGGCCATACAGCAGAGATGTTGTCTATATATCTAACCCAAAAGGATGGTTGAGGGAATATAGATGAGAACAGGCCTTCTTCTAGATGTTCCAAATAAAAGTTGGCTAGAACAGGACAGAGTGGAATTTCCATGGCTGTTCCTTCCACTTGGTTGTAAAATTTGTTTTGACATAAGAAATATCCAGAGTGCATTACAAAAACAAATAACTTTATAATGTCTTGTGGGAAGATGTCAGCATGTAATTCTAAAGTCTCTTTGAGAGGTACATCCGTATATAAAGATTCTATATCAAAGCTAACCATAAGAGCTTAGGTTGTAATGCGATATTTTTCAATTTATTTAAGAAATCAAAGATTTTTTCAAAAAAAGAGCGTGAGTTGCCTATGTGTGATTTCAATAATTTAACTAGATATTTGGCTATGCGATAAGTAGGAGAATCAGTACAATACACTATAGGGCGAAGAGGAATATCTGTCTTATGTATTTTAGGTAGACCATAAAACCTAGGAGGCCTAGCAAAATGAATTTTTTGCCTTTCAATCGTGTCTATATCTAAACTTATGACCTCATCTAGCAGCGAGTTTAATTTCTTCAGTTGTCTGTTGGTTGGATCGTGATTGAGTTCTTGGTATGTTGAGTGATCTCGAAGTAAAAGGGAAAGTTTTCTTCTATAGTTTGAAGAGTCCATAATTACTGTCACTTTCCCCTTGTCAGCTTTAGTAATGATGAGGTGACTGTTGCTTCTTAAGGAATGTAGTGCTTTCTCTTCAGAAGGCGATATGTTCGAAAGAGGAAGCTTGGCTTTAAGTAGCGAAGAAGCAACTTCTAGGTGGACAGCATTAGCTTTTTCACTTGAAAGATGAATGAGGTTCCGTTCGATGTTAACTAGGAAATCTAGGTATGGAATATTTTTAGTGACTATAGAGAATTCATGTCCTTTTGAAAGGATGAGTATTTCACTATTAGTTAAAGTGCGACTGGATACGTTGACGATCCAATTATCTGGAACTTGGAATGGCTTGATTTGTCTAGAAACAAGAACATCATATTTGCCGTTTAGATGTTGATTGTGTTTTTTATATGAATGTTGTATAGAACGTTTAGCCACATTCAGAACTATGTTTGAAAGATGTGGTTCTAAGTTTGTGGAGATATAGGTACGGAGATCAGAAACTTGATGAATGTTAATAGCCAGATCATGTTTAGCTGCTCTAAGTTGATTACGGATTAAAGATAAACTGGTGTTCCTGTAAATATTATGAGCTCCAGGAGATTTAATGGTTTCTTTAATCTTAGCAAAATTATGGATTATCTTGTTGGCGCGGCATTTTTTCAGAAAGATAATCCTTGCTCGCAACTTACCTTGAGTTACTGATAGTTTACCAGATTTTTTGGTGACGTTTTCCCCGTGAAAGAATCAAATTTGATTCTTTAAAGATACTTGTGACATTAGGATTATAAAATATATATACGTTTACACAAGAATATTATTTAATTTGCCAAATATTTCAGTCTGAATATTACAGACCATCTTCAGTGGCTACATAGAAATAGTTTTAAAAAACAAGGTAGAATACGAACAATTAATCATTCACAAATAGAACGAGCCGCATGATGTCATATCGCTAAGTATTAAAAGAGTAAACTTTTTTTATCAGAGTCGTGATTAAATTAAAGATATTAATTCAGAAATTCATGTAAATTCACTTATACACCTATTAACAAATTATCAGCCAATTTTCCTTCTAAAGCTCAACTTTGTCTCTACCTGGTGTGTATCAAGTTCCGTGTAACTGTAATCTTTCCTACTTTGGACAAACTGGACGCTCTATAGAAAAAAGAATTTGAGAGAATCAATCATCCATTCAACACAACAAACAAACCCTAGAAATCTTGATTAGCTCATCACGAAATAGAAACAAGCCACAAAATCCTTTGGTCCAAGACTCGCCTCCTACACAGATGTCGCTATAAATTTAAATGTTTATTTAAAGAAAGTGTGGAGGCCTTACTTCAACATCCTAACTTGAATCATAATGAGTGTATATCTGTATCAAAAATTTGGGAAAGTTTAATCAGGATAACAAATTAATTTTTTTTTTTAATATATTAGTCTAGTGTTATTTAAGATTGTTACGTGAATTTCTGAATTAATATGTTTAATTTAATCATGACTGATAAAAAATGTTTACTCTTTTAATACTTAGTGATATGACATCACGCAGCTCGTTCTATTTGTGAATGATCAATTGTTCGTTTAAAAAACCTTGTTTTTTAAAACTATTCCTATGTAGCCACTGAAGATGGTCTGTAATATTCAGACTGAAATATTTGGCAAATTAAATAATATTCTTGTGTAAACGTGTATATATTTTATAATCCTAATGTCACAAGTATCTTTAAAGAATCAAATGTTTTCTTAATCTTTCCTCTCTCATTCTGTGTAAGTGACCTTGCAACTTTAGTTTAGTGCTGCTCGCATATTATTGAATGCTAATAATGTTAAGTCCATAATACCTTCATCCTTAATGATTCTGATACTCCTTATTTTTCTCAGAGCTCATATATGTGATCATCAGCTTTTGATCAGCTGTTTTATTTCTATCCCTTTGTCTCACATTCATCACGAAAATGTCAATTCCCATACAGAAAAAAATACACGATAATAATAAGAAAATTTTGATTGCATTTTAACACTATAGATGCGAACACAGATTGATAAGAAAAAACTATCCAGCATCTTCAGAGCACACAAACAAAGTTTGTTACAGTAGTGAGACAACCACAATCCGTTGTAACAGTGGAACTAGTTTGAGCAATTGTAGTGTGGAACACAAAGACTAAAGTCCTAATTGGGCACCATCTAATCTGAAAGAAAAAAAAAAAGAAGAATAAGGTGTGTAAATTATTGCACAAAGTCACTTCCTGGCCTAAAGAAACAGTCAACAAACTCAAGCTCTTCCACACCCAGGATATATGGAGCTCCAAAAATTCACAAACAAGGTACACCTTTATGCCCTATTGTAGATAGTATAAACAGTCCTACATATAAACTTGCTAAACATTTAACCAAACTACTAGCCACTTCCACAAACAATGCTCCCTCTTTTGTTAAAAATTCTACCCACCTAAAAAGTACTTTAGAAAACCACATCTTAAAAAGTTCAGACTTAATGATGAGTTTTGATATCACCTCACTATTCACAAATGTACCATTTACTGAAACCCTTAATTTACTAAATTCACAATTTCTCCCTGATATATTTCAGCTATTTAAAGTCACAGTACAGGCAGGTTATTTTACATGGAAAGGGAAAATATACAAACAATTAGATGGGATTCATCCCCCCCCCCAGGCCTACTTCTACATAGAACATCTGGAAAAGCTAGCTATCAATACAGCCACTCTCAAACCTATTGAAAGTTTATTTTTCACTTGGTCAGACTATAATAAATTTAATTTAATCCTTTATCGAAGTGTGAGCAAACAAAGTTTGCGCCTGAAAATATCTTCAGGACTAAATATGGTGTTGTACTACGTTACTGGGGTATGGTAGTACGACACTGGGCAACTCGTAGCAAAGGTGGACCAAGCTAACAACACTCCTATCCCAATATCTCCCATAATGCAAAACACATCTCCTTGCGGATATGTATCATGTTATGCATTAAGGGATTGGTGACTACCCAGACTAGTTTCGGCCTTTATTGAGGTCTCTTCAGTGGGAGCCAGTCCCAGACTCTCAAACCTAGTCTCTGGCTATGCTATGTTGACGATATGCTTGTTATTTGGCCACATGGCCCAGACACATTGAATACATTTTTAGTGCATTTAAATTGCCAACACCCCAAAATCCACTTTACAATGGAACTAGAAGTTAATAACTGTCTGCCCTTCCTGGACACACTAATCATGTCTTCCAGAAGGTTCCTTATCATTCTCAGTTAGCACTAGAGCAATTTGTTCCAATGACTTTGCTCTCACTGCTGAACTTTCTCACCTACGTCACATCTTCCTGACCACTGGCTATAATCCCCATAAGATAGATAAAATACTAAATGCTCCCCAGAAATCCCCCCCCCCCCACTGTCTACCAGAGCAGACTACAACAAAACTGTCACCATCTCATACTAACGTTAAAGGCACATCTGAAAAGATATCTAGAGTGCTCAACAAACACATCCCTTTCGGATATGTATTATGTTATACGTTATGGGAAAGGCCACTACCCAGACTGACACTGACTGACCTTTATTGAGGTCTCATCAGTGGGAGATCCTCTCATAATGCATAGCCTTATATGTCCAAAGGGGGGGGGGGGGCTTTGCATTTACAAGGAGGATAGTCATGAAGATATTCAACATGCAAATTTGTTTGATTAGACTTGGATAAAGGATTAAACCAAGAATATAATTTCTTGGGATCTTTAATTTATTGGGTATATTTCTACAATTTTCCATAAATTTTTTTCCTCTTCAGAATTGCATGTTTCTGTATTTTCAGCCCTTTTCATTTGAATGTTTTGGGAAAGGAAAGCATGAATTATATTAATTTCTTTTCTTTCTTATACTTTTAATATTTAACATAATTTCATTAGTTTTTTTTGGCCGTTTTGCTGTTTCTTTTGTTAATTCCTCAAGGATTTGTTTTCAGTTTGTGGCTGAGTTATTTCTTCTAAATCTGATTGATATCCTTTTAACAGAGAAATTTTATTTTAAAGTTTTGTATCTAAAAATTCATGATCAGAGTTTAATTCTGTTCCTCTGTATTTTTGAACGTTAGTTAATGATCTTCCATTTGTTTTTGATCATGAGGTGAGGTCCATGTATATCTTACAAAAATTAAGCCATCTATATTTATGTAAGATTGACCTATAACAAGATTTCTATTATGCCCTTTGAATTGTCTTTCTCTTCTAAATTTGACAAAATCTCCCACTGTATTATCTTTTCTTTTGTTTATTTTCATTTGTAATATTTCATAAATTTCTCTGCTTCATTTCAAAATACTGAATGATTTTTTATTTTAGTTGTCATCCCTTCATGCAAGTTCATGATGATATTCTTTATTCTGTTCAATTGGAAAAAGACGACCATGCTCTATCGCAGTAAATTTAGTGCGATAGAGCAATTTAGAATCTGCAGCTGTTCTCAGAAATTAGCCCAATTTAAATAAATATGGTTGCATTAAATGTCCCGAAATATGGGAAACACCTAATACTTTGAGATCCCAGTTTTAATCCTAGGCCACCAACAGGTGTCCACAGAAAATTCTAGTCTTCTAAGTGAAACACATTTCACTTAGTCTTATTATTAATATAATTTCTTGGCATCTTTAATTTATAGTACATCCAAGTTAAAAAAAAACTTTCATCGTCTATCTCTAATCCAGAATATTTTAATAATAAGGTGTGACACCTTAGACTAATTGTGCAGGGGTAATATGACTTCTGTATTACTTCCAACCTTGGTATCTTTTCTGGATCTGCTCCCACTGATGCTCAATAAAGGTCAAAACCAAACTGGGTAGTGGCTTTTCCCATAATGCATTGTACTATATACGTCGGAAAGGGTGTATGCTTTGCATTACGGGATACTAAAGCAATTGATGTGAAGTCATTAGCCTCCATAAACAAATAGCTCAGTCGTGAAGATACTTCACATGCAAACAATGTATGCTTACACTTGGATAAAGGGTTAAACTAAGATTTCTTGTCATGTTAAATTTATTTTAACACTTTGTTGTGTTGTCTTTGCATGTGTGTTACAAGTTTCATGTTGTACTCCCTGATGATGTCTCAGTGACTGAAATGGAATATTAGAACAATTAAATAATATATTTGAACCTTTCTCAGTGCTGTTTTCACTCCATTAAGCCTATAACATGAATGGTTTTTACATTCTTGTAATTCTCATCATGCTTTTCCAAGTGAACTCTAATCCATAGGTAAAAATTGTTAGGTTGCGCTGGTTAAACACTTGTGTTTAGACATAAGGGTAGGGTGCTGCTTCTAAAAATATGGTTTTTACCAAATGCACTCCATGCCAGTTTCACATGTCTGTCTGTTTCTCCTTGGACTTTGCCATCATTTGTAAGCTTTTGACCTAGGTAGATGTAGTTATTCACATTTTCCAGCTTTACATCCTCAGCATTGGGTGAAGTTGCTGTACATTGCTATAGCCTTCTTCAGGTTCATGTTCAGTCCCATCTCTTTATTTTTGTGTGCTGGTTCCCAAATCATGTTCTGTAATTCAGGTGAAGTATTGACACACACAAAAAAGAATCACTGTAGCATTGTTCCACTACATGGGAATTTTGCCTTTGTCAAGGCATTGAGTAAATAGTTGGGAAAGTACTGTCCCCACCTCTGGACTAGCACCTTTTAAGATGTCTGCAATAATAATTATTATTATTATTTGACACCTCTTACTGTCTTCTCCTGTGGCTTTTCCTTATCTTTTTTGATAACATGAATAACTTCTTTAAGGATTGGTGACTTTTTCCTTAGGTATAATTTTCACTGTACAGTTTTCCATAGAATTCTTCTACAATCCTTAAAATTTTTTTAAATAGCAAAACCTGTGGTGAGATCATGATTAAAAGAAACACATGTATTAACCACAGTGAAAATTATTTAATTGTAAATATTTCATCCTAAGTATCTTAGGACATCATCAGTACAGCAGTTTAAACAATAATAGGAATAACATACAGTTAGGACGCATGATTACAATAGAATCTCATTAAACGTGCGTAACGTGTTAGAGAAGTAAAAATAATAATAATTATTATTATTTTACACAATTTTGTATTACAATTTTCCATACTTTAGGAATAGTAAGAACGTCGTTGCAGTTTAAATTTGGTCTGTGTAGTAGAGCTTCAGAACTTTCTTTATATAAACGTTCATGTTTATATTATTATCATTACTACGGGCGACTCCAAGGAGTCCTTAGACTCATCAAGGGAGGCCCTAAACATCATGTCTATACGACATTCTCACAGTATCTATCATATCTTGCCTTGAACTCACTCACCATCATAGCACCCACAACAGACTCTGGCAGCTTATTCCACTCATTTACCACTCTAAAAGTAAAGAACCCAGTTCTAACACCCTTGTTAACCACACTCTTTCCCAGCTTCCATAGGTGTCCCCTAGTTCTCCCACTAGGGGACATAGGTGTCCCCTAGTTCTCCCACCACTTGTCCTGATCTCAAAAATATCCTCTGAATTAATCCTATAGAAATCCTTTAGCAATTTGCATGTCTCAATCATATCTCCTCTTTTCCGCCTATCAACCAATTTCTGCAACCCACAAATCTTCAACCTGCTCTCATAAGGTTCATTCCATAGACCTGCTATCATCTTGGTCACTCGCCTCTGGATCCTCTCCACCTCCTCCCCATCAAGAAGAAACCTAGATGACCAAATCAGGGCACAGTAGTCGAGATAAGGCTCAGTACAGAGGACCCTATGGCTTGGATTTTCAATTCCATGTTGAGAGGCCAGATTTCTGCGGATTATAAAGACGAATGTGGTCTTGGTGTTCCGCGGTGCATTTCTGAACAGACCTACCTGTCTGTCCAAAGTAAGACAATTTGCATGAGCATGGAATCTCATAAATGCCAGGCAACATCAAAGGTGAGTTTGTCCTTAGGAGAGGGTAACAAGTTGTAAATTTGGTTGATAGGTTTGTAAGTAGTGGCAAAATTGTATTTCTTCATAATTTTAGAAAGAGACGTTCGGAGATGCCTTTGACGTAAGGTATGGGAATCCTATGGACTTCTTCTTGTCTGGTTTGATGTGTGGGAAAGTGACTGATGATTTTTTGAGTTGTTTTAGGATTATATCCATTTAGGATGGCTGTATATTTGATTACTTCTAATTCTTGGTTTAGAGATTCTTCAGAGGAGCAGAATTTGTGTGCTCTGGAAACTAGTGATTTAATATTGCCAGATTTCTGAGCTGGATGATGAGCGGAAGAATTGTGAATGTAGCGACCTGAGAATGTAGGCTTGCGAAAGACAGACGTGGCGATGGACCTGGCTTCTTTTCTTTGAATGTGTAAATCCAAAAAGGAGATACACTGTGGAGATTCTTTTTCTAACGTAAAGTTGATGCGATGATGAAGAAGGTTAATTTTATCTAGAAACAGTTGTAATTCATGTTCAGGATGATCCCAGACTGCAAATACGTCATCAACATATCTTAACCAAATTTTTGGTTTTTGTTCAAAAGTGAATATTTTTTTCTCAAGGTGTTCTAGAAACAAGTTTGCTAGGTTTGGTGATACCAATTCATATGACCAAAAAACGAATTTACTTCTTTGAGATTGTAATACTTATGCCAAATTGGATTATGATCCTACAAAACACAACTCAGAAAATTAAATAAGCTACTTAATGAAACTTCCTCCTTAGATAAAGAAACAATCAAAAAACTTAAGATATACCATGCCAGACCTCCTAGAATTTATGGCTTACCTAAGCTACACAAAACTAATGTTCCACTCAGAACTGTCGTAGACTGTATTAGCAGTCCAACTTACAAGTTATCAAGATTCTTATCTAACCTTCTCCGTCCTCACATAGGTCACTCAATCTCTTCAATCAAAAATTCTACAGAGTTTCACACAAAAATGAAAGACATTCAACTGTCAAAAACTGACTTGTTAATCAGCTTCGACATTGTCTCCCTCTTCACGAACATTCTCCATAAAGAAACAATAGAATTACTAACTCAAAAATTTCCATCTGATATAGTTGAATTGTTCAAGTTTGTTATTGCATCAGGTTACTTCACCTGGAAAGGTCAAATTTACAAGCAAGAAGAAGGAACAACAATGGGATCGCCTTTATCACCAAACCTAGCAAACTTGTTTCTAGAACACCTTGAGAAAAAAATATTCACTTTTGAACCCAAACCAAAAATTTGGTTAAGATATGTTGACGACGTATTTGTAGTCTGGGATCATCCCGAACATGAATTACAACTGTTTCTAGATAACATTAATCTTCTTCATCATCACATCGACTTTATGTTAGAAAAAGAATCTCCACAGCACATCTCCTTTTTGGATTTACACATTCAAAGAAAAGAAGACAGTTCCATTGCCACACCTGTCTTTTGCAAGCCTACATTCTCAGGTCGCTACATTCACAATTCTTCTGCTCATCATCCAGCTCAGAAATCTGGCATTATTAAATCACTAGTTTCCAGAGCACACAAATTCTGCTCCTCTGAAGAATCTCTAAACCAAGAATTAGAAGTAATCAAAAATACAGCCATCCTAAATGGATATAATCCTAAAACAACTCAAAAAATCATCAGTCACTTTCCCACACATCAAACCAGACAAGAAGAGGTCCATAGGATTCCCATACCTTACATCAAAGGCATCTCTGAACGTCTTTCTAAAATTATGAAGAAATACAATTTTGCCACTACTTACAAACCTATCAGCAGAAATGCATCTCGGAACACCAAGACCACATTCGTCTTTTTAAACTGCAGAAATCTGGCCTCTCAACACGGAATTGAAAATCCAAGGCATAGGATCTATTGGGAAAAGTTTAAACTTTTACATAGATCTTTATATAAACATGAATGTTTATATAAAGAAAGTTCTGAAGCCCTACTACACAGACCAAATTTAAACTGCAACAACGTTCTTACTATTCCTAAAGTATGGGAAATTGTAATACAAAATTGTGTAAAATAATTATTATTAGTTTTTTTTTTCAACTTCTGTAACACATTAGGCACGTTTAATGAGATTCTATTGTAATCATGCGCCCTAACTGTATGTTATTCCTATTATTGTTTAAATTACTGTACTGATGATGTCCTAAGATACTTAGGATGAAATATTTACAATTAAATAATTTTCACTGTGGTTAATACGTGTGTTTCTTTTAATTATAATCTTCAAAATGTTTTTTCGTTTCATTTTTAAGGGCGGTTATTTGCTTCTTTCCATTTCCCAGTTAATGCTGGCTGTGGTTATTCTCAATTGTTTTCTGAATAAGCTTGGTTTTATTTTCTCATATTTTTCTCATTAATACTTATTTTCTCAGTAATACATTTCTGTACAGTTTTGCAAAGTTCAGTATACTCTACTGCAGATAATTTTCATTGTTGAGTTATTGCTGCATGATCCACATCCACTTCTGGTTTCTTTCTTCTTTTTTTTTTCCCTAAAGGAGTTCATAATGAGCAGTTTTCCTGATTCTGCAAATTCAAATTCTAGAAGGTTTCCACATTCATTTCTTTCGCCATAGCCAAATTTACCCACTGACGTTAGACCTTCATTCTGTTGACCAATCCTTGCATTGAAGTCTCCTATATTACTTTTAAAATGTGTTTTCTTTTGTTACTCAGATGTTGGATTTCTTTGTAGAATAATTCAACTTCATCATAACTTGGTGTGGGTGCATATGTCTGGATGAGTTGTAATTTATCTCTTGAATAGCTGGACCACTAGTTTTGTCACTGTCTCTACAATATTGTTCTTCAGTTTCTTATTAATAATAAATCCTACACCACTATTGCAACCATTGTCTCTGCCCCTATAGTAGAAGAGGTGCACACTTTAGTTCTATAAGGTCTTCTCTCCTTTCTCATTATTTCACTATTTGCTGATTATAGCTGTGTACATCTTCTGGAATAGAATTCTTACATTTCTTTTTTATATCACTTATGCCTTCTCTGCATTAAGTTCTGTTGAATGTTGAAAATTCTGTATTGGTTTATTTCTTTGTTTACACGAGTGATCATCCTTCAGATGTAATGTTCTTATATTTATAATTGCTGTTCTTATTATTTTCTTAGTGCATCAGTTCATGAATGTCTTCTTCCTTATGATCTTAGGACTGGCATCTGTTTCCTTCTATGCACTACCAACCCTTTCTGTTTAAATCACAGTTAATGTATTTATATAGGTTTTAAGACTAATTAGTGCAAATAAGCCATAACTATATGCTGCTCCTACCTTTAGTGCATGGAACCTTGCTTACTGATTGTAGAATCAGTACCTTAAACTCTGATGTTAGTGCAGTGATGACAACTGACTTCAGTGTTCCAAAACACAATTTTGTCCTTTTTTTTTTTTTTGTTGTTGTTGTTGTTGCAAAAAATGCCTTACTTATGGGAGAATGAATTCTTCTCCCATTGTCTCACCTTCAAAAAACTTGGCATTCTTTTCTTACTCAAGTTGTTACTTTTCTTTTGTCCAGCTGCTACTTAAGCTTCTTTCCATCCATTGCTTGGATATGTCTTGCTCATAAATTTCTAGTTGTCTCTGTTCTTAGCTAATGTCAATCCTTTGTAGATCATCCCTCCATCTTGTTCTTTGGTATAGTCCAACCACAGATACGAGAGCTGTCGTTGGCTCGGTGCCAAGAAGAGTCAATTCATGTTGAAGGGGAGAAAAAAATAAGGCGATGTATGAATTGGTCACCAACAGGCGAAATCACGTGCTTTATACGTAAAATTTTTCAACTGTTATACAAGCAAAGTAGTTACTACTTTAAAAACTACAATGATCATAAAAGAGAAGTTAATTTTCTGACTTGCAATAATAAACACTCATTCCACAATACGGATTGATTACCCTATTATTGGAATGGATTCTCCTTCTTTTGACATGTGCAGAAGTGTCGAAGGGTCTCGTATTTTTGGGTGTACTATAACCTTTTTGTTCTCTTTCCTTTTGGTTTCCACTCATTGCTTAATATGTCCAGCCTATTTCCATTTGCATGCTTTACAATGCTTCATAATATCTCTTTACTCCATTGATGTCTCTCTAATTCTGTAACTTCTCATTTTATTCATTTTTGTTATGTGAGCATTCTTCTCTCTCTTAGGCCACTTGCATCCCCCTATCTTCCAGTTTTTTAGTCATAGCTCATTTCTCAACAGATCATTTCTTAGTACATGAGTGATGTAAGTTCCACTGTCCAGCTACTAACTCAGTACAAATCCCAAATTGTCCAACCTTCAAATACTACTCTCAAATTTTGGATCCTGCACCAAATACTTAAGTATTTATGGTGGGGGGAGTCCAAAATAAAATAGTTCATTCATACATTATTCAACCATACCAAATTAAAAAACATTATTCAACCAAATTGTATGAATCATATAAATGATTTTTTAAAATTGTGTAATGAATTGCCAAAATAGTCTAATTTAAGAATATTACTTTAAAAGATTAAACTGTACATGTTTTAGTAAAGCAAACTTTGATAAGTCACTGCATTTGACTGGTTTAAAAAATGTCAAAGCCAGTAATGTTATTTTTGAAGCTGACATAATTCTAAATCTTCATCAGTCATCCTTAAGGCTGTTATTAAGTTGGTAAAGTTGATCCATCCATAAGCTCTCATACATTTTTATCCAAATCAAGAGTAGCAAGCATCTCTCATGTTCATCAGCTTTGCAGGGCCACCTGAAGCTTTTTGAAATGTTCTGCCCTAAATTGATATTAGCAAAACTTCAGTTTTGTGTAAAAATGTTTTTAGATAATGCTGCAGTACTCGCCAATTGCTATGGCAGCAATGCTCACCACCAACACAGGAGCACCTGTGGATGCTGCACAATCAATGCTTTGTCTGTGTTTTAGTCCGAGATTGTGTTGAGAGTTTCAACAAGCAAGAGGAGGGGTTAGAAAAGGGGGGAAAGTATTATACTAGGATGGGACAGGTATTATATACCTATATAATTTTAACTTCACGAGTCTTTTTTTTTTTAGTGAGTTAAAAAATTAATTCAAAGTTATTTGCTATATAGAAAAATGGAAACAACATGTACAGAGAATTACTAGAAGCAGAATACCTAAACAAATTCTAAATTACCACCCAAAAGGTACCAGATGCAGAGGAAGACTTTTAAAAAGATGGAATTGAGTCCAGAACAGCCCACCTGGAAAGAAGAAGAAGAAGAACATAATTTTAACTGATTCAGGGATTAGCAGTTGGGGAATATTGTGTTCTAATAATGAATTCAAATGATTGAATTCTGAAATTTTGAAAATAAAAACAAAGAAAAAGTGATTCTGTACATTACTTGTGCTGACACTGAGATAATGCAGTGTCAGTGGTCAGCAGAGTGTGGATTGTCATCAAATCCTTGATATGTACTCTCAAGTGTGTGTGTGGGGGGGGGGGAATACCACGATAATACTTCATGCTGTTTATGGTATTACTAATTGCTTATCGACAGTTATCTTCCAAATTAATCTTAACTCAATATTCCAGTATTGTCAGATTTTATATTTTTAATCATCTAACTGCATCAGTCCACACAGATCTTGGTATTTCTTTGTAACCCTGCCACCTAAGATTAGCTCTGCTCACACATGCTCAAATGCTCACAATATCCAGCTCTTTCCTAATATCTTCATTTTTAATGTGATTTGCCGTTGATGCCATCTGTTCACCCCCCCTAATTTTTATCAGAACTCTCATCTATTGTCGCTAGTCTTTAATGAACTGCTTCATTTCTAACTCATCTCTTAGATTAAAAGTTAAAATTGGTTTGAATGCCTTCTTATATGCAGATAGTTTCATGCTTTTCTAATTTATAACATGACATCATTTATAGTTATAAATAATTCGCTGTCTTCTATTGGTAATGCAGCATAGGTAAAATAAAATGTTATGTTATGATAAGTTTCACGGTATAAAAGAACACAGATGGTTAAGCAAATAACTATTTATTAACTTAAAAGCTTTTAGCTTTTAAGTTAATAAATAGTTATTTGCTTAACCATCTGTGTTCTTTTATACCATGAAACCTATCATAACATGTCTGACGAACACACAAGCCTATCCACAGGTAAAATAAAAGTTACAAAAATTAAATGGAATTTATTTTCAGCTGATTATTTACAAACGTGCATGACCAAATTAGTTTTTAAACATCCATTTATTGAATTAATATTCCAAATACACTAATTAATAGCTAACAAGAAACTTTAATTTTGAGATTATCATCTGATCAGTTAGTACTGCATTACAACATTGTTTACTGCTTGAGCCAGTAGACAAATATCTTCAAGTGTCATTCCCTAAAAGGAGGTTGGCAACCATGTCACAGAACTTTTTTTCCTTTCTTTTGCTGCTCTGGAACATTTATGGTAATTCAAGCTAGTCCAGTCCTTTTGTCTTCAAACTACATTCTCCTGGGTCTACCTCTCCCTCTTTTTCCATCCAGTTTCCTTCTAATATTAATTTCTGCATGCCTTCTTGTCTAGTTAGATGTCCAGAATATTTGTTTTCGTTCTTGAATGATTTTCGGAATGTTCTTTTCATTTGGCTTTCTTCAAAACATCTTCGTTTTTCATTTTCTCTGCCCATGATATTTTTCAACATTCTTCTGATGGTTCACATTTCAGAAGCTTCTATTTTTTTCTCCGCTTCTTTATTTAGAGTCCAAGTTTCACTGTTGTAGAGAAGGCTTGACTAGATATAGCACTTTATTAATCTTTTTCTTGTGTCTATGTTAATATCTGGACGTTAGAACAGTTTTCATACCAATAAAGGCTTTTCTTGCTATCTCTATTTTTTTTATTTATTTCTTTAAGGGAATTTCCTTCGTCTCTAAACATTTGTTCCAAATACGAGATTCTTCGATTTTCTTTTGCTTAACAGTTATATTTAGTTTCTTATTTATTGGTTCATTTGATATAATCATGCGCATTGTTTTCTTCAGGTTAATAATTAATCCCATGTCTGAGCTTCTGTTGTAAATTTCTGTCACTAAATTTTGAAGACCATCTTCAAATTCAGCAATAAGGACCATGTCATCTGCATACCTGAAGTTGTTTGAAGTTCCTACTCCCAACTTTTACAGGCTTTTTTTTTTTTAATTATTATTTAAAAGCTGTCAGATTATGCATTTTTGTATCTTATTAAGGCAATCGTAGATCTTTTCCTTTTAATCCATTGTTCTGTAGGATATGTATTAATGTCTTATGGTTCTATTGAATCAAATGGTTAGGTGTAATCAATAAAACAAAGATATATGCTTTTCTGGTTATCGAGGCTTCTTTCGCATAATGTTTTCAAATTGAAAATTCCTTCTCTTGTACCTTTTTTGTCTTTTTGAAAACTTGATTGTCTTCTATTTCTATTAACAAAGTGCCTTTTATTTTTTTCTAGGATAATTCTCAGGATAATTTCGTAACATGGCTTGTTAAACTTATTAATCTATATTCTGAACATCGAAAAGTTCTTGAAATTTTGGAGATATTGACAAAGATGGATTTTTTTAGATCATCGGGGATGTATTATGTATATTATTAAAAAAATTGTCTTCTTCCTTTTTCTTATTGGGCCTGTTATGGAGCTGTCATAAGCACTTCCAAACCGCAACCCTGCTGAGGATAAGTTGGTTAACCCTATGCCTCCCGGTGTGTTCTATGCCAGTAGATGTGTGTTCAGGGGGCTTGTTGGCCTGTTGTGGGGAACGAAAAAACCCGAGTTTCCAGGTGATAATATCCCTTACCTCCGTATGAGACCGACCAAAGGGCTTCGTGTATACTGACTGAGCTACGGAGGCTACTTTAAAATATTCTTGTAGAAGAAAAAAAACCTTTAGATCATTAATTGTGTTTTCATTTAATTTAACAATTCGATAGACGTCTGATTAGGGCCTGGTGTTTTACCTGTTTTCATGTGACTTATAGCGTATTCTGTTTCTTCATACGTAATTGGATCACCATCCATATTTTGTATATCTGTGCGATCAGTCACAGTTCTTTTCCATATTATTTCCATCCTTTTATGATATCTTGTGTTTCTAGTAGTATTTTTCCATTTTGATCTTCTGTGCAAAGATTATGGTTGAAAATTTTCTTTTTATTTGTCAGCGCTTGGATTGATTTATGCATTTCTTTACCTATTGAGTTTGTTGTCCTGTTCCTTGATTTCTGTACATTTTTTTTTCATTTAGACACTTGTCTTTTGCCTTCCTGCATTCATTCCCCCCCCCCCCCCCCCCATTTTACTTAGTATTTTATACTCTTGTGTATTTTTTTCGTATTTCATTCATAAGTGCTAATATTGATTGTCATCCAGGGCTTCTTATTGTATTTAATTCTTAGAATAATCTCGCTGGCTGTCTCACATCTCTAAATTTTAACCATCTTTTTTTCAATTTTCTCTGTATTGCTAAGTATGTTGTATTCTGTTTTATATCCTACATGATCTCTAATTTTTCCTAATTTCTGAGTCAAACACCATTATGTTGTTAGGTATATTCAGAGCTATCAAATATCTATAGAATATTATTAAGAGAGACCTCCAGGGAGTCGGGACTCATCGAAGGAGGCCACATATTACATGCACTAGCTATCATAATTAATCTTGAATTCATTCACACTGCTTGCACTCACAACATCCAATGGCAACCCATTCCAATTATGCACCACCATATGAGAGAAAAATCTAGCCTCACCTCCTTCTTAGCGCCATTTATTCTCAGCTTCCAAGGATGCCCTCTTGTCCTTTCCCCACCCGCAATAAATTGAAAATTTCCTCCAACTGAAATCCTGTACGACCCTTTCAGAAGTTTGTAAGTCTCAATTATATCACCCCTCTTTCTCCTGACCTGATTGCTAGTGTCTGTAGTCTACAAATTCTCAGTCTGTCTTCGTAATCAGTATTCCATAATACATATATCATTTTTAACGCACTCCTTTGCACTCTCTCCAATATATTAGAATCACAACGGAGGCCAGACCTGCACGCAACAATCCAAGTGAGGTCTTATCAACGCCTTGTAAAGAGGCAAAGTGACATCCTTATCTTTACATGTGAACATTCGTTTCAGCATTGCAATTATCTTTTGAGTTGCGTTTGCAATCTTTGCCACATGGCCCCTGAACTTCAACTTCCTATCTACTAACACTCCAAGATCCCTAACCTCACCAGTTTCTTCAAGCATAATAGCAGTTGGAGATTTCTTATATTTTGTCTTATAATCCATCAGGGACGATATTTAATTGTTTGCCTCAGGGCACGATCTAATCTGGCGACGGCCCTGAATATAATACGACATTGGATAATCTAATCACGCTGAAGTGCGTGACTTTACACTTACTGTCATTGAACTACATCAATTTTCCCATGCCCACAATTCCAGCCTATTCAAATCGCTCTGCAAGTGCTGCATATCAGCAGTATTCCTGATTACCCTACCTATTTTTGCACCATCAGCAAATAGTTGTATGTCGCTTGTCAAATCCTTCCCAATATCATTAATGTATAGATTGAATAACATTGGACCAAGCACCTGATCCTTGTGGTACACCACTGGTTACCTTAAATCTTGCAGACTCACATCCCACATATGCCACTTATTGATATCTGTCAGTCAGCCATCCTTTTTATCCACTCATATTCTATAATCCAAATCCATATTCTCCAATTTATGCAACAATCTACCATGCTGTATTCAGTCAAAAGCCTTAGCAAAATCCAAAAGCATCATGGTGTATCCGTTCCCCCTTGTCTAGTTCAATGGTAACATTGTTATAGAATGTGAGCAAGTTGCTAAAACATGACCTTCCCTCAGTAAACCCATGTTGCTCATTGCAAAGTAGAGATTCACTGTCTATCCATTTCTAAATGCGAGCCGTAACCAATTTTTCCAAAATCTTCATCGCTACTCCTGAGATTCTAATTAGCTGATAGTTGGATACATCGGCCTTTGCACCACCCTTGTGTAATGGAATGACCATATATTCTTTCCATTCCTGCAGAATCTTCCCTGTTCTGAGACTCATATTAAACAGCCCGGTCAAAGGGATAGCCAGTTCAGCTGAACATAATATATGATTCCTTTTATCAGCAAAGGCTGATATAGAAGAATTTGTCTACAAAGACTGGTTTGTAGGTTTTGTTATTATTTAGAGATTTTCAGGTATCTTCATAAATTTTATTATTTTACGCTGGATGTGTAATTAAATAGGATGTCAATTAAACCTACTAGTTTCGCCACGTATGCTAGTGGCTTCATCTAGGTTAGGAGGAACAAAACAAATATACAATAAGCGGTAATTATGAATCATTTCATAACTAAAAACTGAATATGTAGGAATCGTTACACAAAAATAAAGAGTAAAAACAGAAACACGTGGAACTGGCACGGGTTAATCATTGTTCAGCAGGTGTGCACGATAGTTTGCTGAAAATTTCAAGTCCGATGTGTTGAAAGATCTAATAAGTGATTTCCAAATGTCACATGTTGAAATGAAATGATTTTATCTGAATTTGGAAGTCGCTTATTCTAATTAGATCTTCCAACACGTCGGACTTTAGTTTTTCTGCAAACATCTGCTGAACAATGACTGACCCGTGCCAGCTCCACATTTCTGTTTTTACTATTATTTTTGTGTAACGGTTCCTACACATTCGGGTTTTAGTTATGTAATGATTCATATTTACCGCTTATTGTATATTTGTTTCTTCCACTAGCATATATGGCGAAACTAGTCGGTTTAATTAAATAATCTTTATGACGTATAAAGCCGTTGTTAATATTTTTGTTAAAGATCTCTTTTAAATAAAAAGATATTGTTTTTTTTGTTTTTTTTTCTTCTCGTACCCTAGGAAGCGTAACGCGAGCTCTCTTTGCCCACAGAAAACTTGTTCCGTTTGTGTTTTATATATGGTGGATATACTAATTATAATTCCAGTTTATCAACCACATGACTCGAGAGCTACATAAAAACCTAATTTACTTTCCTTATTTATTATAGGACAGGATTACTAATCAATTTAATGCGTCTTTCTGTTAAAATATCATTTAGGAATCTTAAATGAAACAGTCATTCCGGAATGGTGCTTTAATTTCTCTTTTATACAGGGGGGGAAAAAAAGAAAAAAAAGAACAGTGAGAATCCAGGTATTAGTAACTACCGTGAATGGACGTCAACGAGGATGGTCTTGAGTATTAATATGAATGATTGGATGGCACGTAACGGATCAGGATTGGGAAAACAATACTGGATGTCGGGCTAATATAAAACTAGAGATTCACTGTTTAATTTATATACGATTACCAGAATTATTAGCGTTAAAGGGTATGTTTGTGGCATCCACGACTGTTTGTACTAAAATTATTAGTATTCATAGACACCATCGACTGAAGACTATATCCTGACAGAAACAAAGCAAAGGACCTAATGCTTTGGGAAGGACAGGAGGCATAAACTGTGGGAGAATGATAACATTTAACTATAACCATAAAGGATGTGATTAAAAATTGCTTTGAAGATTTAATTATTACAGATTTGAGTTTTTTTTTTTCATTCGTATGGAGTTCCCTCCCCTGTCCCTATTGGGGCGAGTTGAGCCCCCATGGGGTTAAATATTTATGGCTGTAGATCCGTGTCTTCACTGGGCCGGTTTGCCTGCTTGCGGGATGAAAAACGCCAGATAAACTGGGGACGGGAACCCTGCTGTCCATGCCCAAGACTTGGCTATGGCTGAGGAAGATCCTGAAGCTCCTCACGTCGGCAACGGGAATCGAACCTTGAACACTCCTTCCCCAGGCATATGGTTGCGAAGCGCAAAGCCACTAGGCTAACCGCGCGGACAGATTTGAGTGATAACATATAACTACCATGCATGTTTAAAAATTAATAGTCTCTAATGGATAATTGTTAAATATTTGGCTATTTAAAAAACTATTTAATCCCTTCTTTCTTTATGTGGAATAATTGCTTATATCTGAACATCATGACCAGGTCTCGACAAATTATGCAAACTCCTACTCGCCACGCAATAAACGTACTCCTCAAGTTCCATAAACTGAACAGTGGTACTACATCTTTGTTTTGTGATGTTAAGAGTCCGCTTTAAATGTTATTTTCATTTCATTTGTTCGGTGTGCAGTTATTCGCCACGGGCGAGCGTATTTGTCGACTCCTGATCACATCCTTCTGGAAATGTGTTTTCTTTATTAGAACTATTCATGGATAATGTTGACTGCTTAGTCTACGATATCTAATGCCAATTCATGGATCTCAAATAGAAAATTTCTGTAAGACTTTAATATCAGCTTAGGGTTGAAGTTTTAGATCGGAATGAAAAGGAATTAAATTACTTTTTGGTTGATTGAAGTCGATAATCACTTCCAGACAAGATCATTAAGTAATTTAAAATTTTTTAAAAAAAAAAACAGAAATTGTAGAACATTTTCTAGATGGATTTATTTGGGATTTATTCAGAAACAGGATGGCCCAGATAAGAGTCATGTTATTTGCGTTTCAGTTTTGGTTCATTTCAAAATCAAAATCAGTTCTTGATTTGTTTTCTACTTTCAAGTTTAGAGTCTTATGCAATGTTGGTAAGTGTCTAAATTTGTAAGTAGTGCATTTATAAACCCTTGTAAAATATCAGCAATATAGTTACTGGTACGAGTTTTATTTTTGAATTATCGAAATTCTGAACTCGTGACATTAGTTTTTCCATTCACGAAAACAAGCTGTTGAAGGCCTACGCTTTCCAGCTTTTGTCTAAGCTGGAAAGCGTAGGAAAAATTTGTTCATTATTATAGAGAAGATGGATGCGTTGTATTCGTGGAATACTGAAAGTTTTATTTTTTTTTTTATTTTTTTTTTTTAAATACGGCATATCAGAATTGAAGCAACATTACATTCAGATGTCACTCGAAACTCGCATCTTTATGGCTGATTTGGGTGTTGAGAAAAGCGAGTACCCTGCTTCATTCTTATTCATGGCTTTGGTGCGTCTTTCAAAATTCTTATTGTAGTTTTTTTAAGCGGAATTGAATCCTCCTTGACTGTGTTCATTGCATATAGCAAGGATTTTGAAATGATCTGAAAATAACTTATTTGGGCAAATATTACCCCAAATGTTTTTGGGGTAACATATTTCCCTACTTTAATTAAAATAAATAAAGTAGGGAAACGATCCGCAAAGACGTATAATTGTGATGTATGGAACCTGAGATCCATTAGACCAGAGCTTCTCAAACTGTGAGCGCGGCCCCGAGGGAGCTATGAAATAATGAAACAAATTTAAAATGTTTTAAGACTAAGTGTGCCATGTCAGATGTGAATGTAAGATGCTAAAAATGTAATTTTTGCAATATTCGCTGTGTATTTTTGTATTGAATACAAATACAATAAATATTATAATAATATATGCCCGTATTACGATTATTTTTTTTTTCGATGAGGGCCGTGAAATATTTTAATTTTTCCAAAGGGGCCTTTACATAAGTTTGGGAAGCACTGCACTAGACGATATAGTGTACATTGCTATCGCTGCACACTTAATTGTGATAAGTACTACACAACAATGGCAGCCGGCGTTTTTTTCGGTATTAAAAAATGGTTTTGTATAATTTTCCCAATTTTAGAACTCTATATTTTCAACTTGAAACAAAAATTGAAATGGAGGAAATATTACTCTTTCTTCGTATAAGTCAACTTACACACCTTAAATTTATATATGCGTACATTCTTTTATTATATCTTTAAAATGTTCATTTTGGATCGAAAGAGACAAATCAAGGTCCTTGACTTAACAAGGTCCTCTGTGACTTCATTTATTGTGCTATGGTATGGATCTCGCTTATTATCCGATATATTATTTATTTTCATTTCATCGTGATAAATCATCTTCTTTGACCATTACCTTTGCTAGTCCACATTTTTAAAATGAGTTTTGATGGCTATATTTTGAACATTAAGCGTGAATTCATACAAAATGCTTAAACGTTCTGCCCGCATGTTTACATATCTTTTGTGTAACATTTCTCCATTACTTCACATTAACGTAATCTTTGAACAGTTTTTATTGGGGCAGATATTAAGGTTCGACAACGGTTGTCAAAGAGAAAAAATATGGACAATAACGGAGAAAAAATAATAGCTATCCATTACTTAGTACAAGCTATACAAAATTTTATAGAAAGGTTCAAATCTAAAGTTACAATTAGGTAATAAATCAGCAGAAGAAATTGAAACTAATGGATATGATTTGTCTTTTATAAATCTCTAACTCTGTTTAATATATATTTTCATCAAATTATAAAACTATCGAAAACAAAGTATCCAGTTAACTAGAAAAACTGTTATCATTATAATGCTGCATGTAATAATGAGATTATATCACATGGCAGTGAAGATGAACTTAAAAAATCAGTATGGATTAAATAAAATGAACACACGATTTTAATTTTCTTGACGAAACGCAACATTTCGCTACTTATTGAATCACTTCATTCTCATTTATCTTGACCACATATGCAAGTCTGAATTTAGTGTTTGGTAAAGCCAGTCTCATATTATTGGGATGTGTGTGTAATATTAAAAATTTTTTTTAAAAATCCGGGTGTTATATTTTATATTATATCAAATGAAGATCCCAAGTTTTTGTGATGATTTTCACACACGAAAGGTTGTAGACCTATAGTAATTAGTACCATAGTAGGCTAATGTATTATTTTTTTTTCATTTTCTTCATAATATTGGGAAACCCTGCTTTAGAAAAAAAACAGAACTTTTTCAAGCTACCTCAGGACCCCAATAAGCAGAATTTATTTGCAGTTTTAACACGCCATTTAAGTTTTCCTTGGTATTCAGAAAATCATAATTAAACCTCGCTTAGAACCAAATAGTCAAACAGATTAGAAAATAAACATCAGGTGATAGTTAACATATGAGGATGCGCTTATTCATGAATATAGCGACAGACCTGTATAAGATTTTTTTTCCAGAAATCAACATTGAATGAGTAATTTTATTTTATTATAATTTTTTTTAATGTATCTTCATCCACAAAAAATTTATAGCTTATTTTACGTTAGTACCCTGATTGTACTAAGGAATTTTTTCTGTCTTTATTAATATTATGTATTTCTGTATTTTTATTTATTTATTATATAATCGGGAGATTATGCAAGAAATGTATTAAAACTGCTTTAATATGCAGCAAACTTCTTAGGATGCTGCATTAACTTCGTAGGCTATTTACTGATGGCGTTTTTGTATAGTGATGCTATTTAATTATTGCAACCGTTGCAATGCAGACCATTTTGTTTTGCCAGTAAAACGATGCGAATGAAGTCAAAATTGAAATTACTTGATAAATGTTCACATTGACTTCAAATTTCATTAAACTCATGCAAGGGAGGAATTACTGTTATCATTTGTTATCAAACCAATCTTTCATCTAGAAGTGTTTCAAAGACGAAAACTCAATACAGCAATCCATATGACCAAATATTTAAATATTAAAAACTACTCTTGATATTTCCTTAAAACTATTTGGTATTTTCGAGAGCGTTATCACGATGTTTGCAACAGATTTAGGGCATTCGGAGCTCTGGCGAATATTGGTACTTTTATCAAAACACAACAAATGCACGAAAAGCTAAAGCGCAGTTTATTAAACCCCAACCCATTTTTAGATGCCCAAACTGCAAAGTACCGCCTGTTGGATTCGTTTTTTGTACATGTGTTCGTCGTCCTGTGCACAAGTTGTTCCGAAAATGTAGTTGGTCAGATTTTATCGAGACGATATTTGCAGTTTCCTGAATTGGCGAATAGTGACAATTTTCAATCATGCCATTTGTAGATCCCCAGAAAGGAAGAATTGTCGAATTTATACATTACAATAACTCCACTTTAGCCAGATGGATAATACAATTTAATATTTGGACATGATTATGTGGTTCACTTTTGGTTTAAGTCTGGTCATTTTAATCGGCAAAATTTAGTAAAATAGTTCTGGCCGATATTAATAATCATGCTGGATGGAATTTAATAAAATTTTTGTGTTTGGGGTCTGTTAAAATATGTTGCATCTGACTATTGGTAAAAAATAAATGGGGCGAAATGAAGTACTTATATGAAAGCTCGTCAACATTGCACTAACATTTGATACTCATAATTTTACTTAAATACAACCAGTCGATAGAACTTCGAATTTAATAACGTAAATTTTACCATTATAAGCAACCCGATCGAAACTAAAACTGAAGCGACTCGGTAAATATCAATTCAGATTCTAAATACGAAATTTCATTAAATTCCATCTACCCAACAACACAGAGTTATTAGTACCGTGCCATTCATTTGGATTTACAACATCATTAAATTTCTGATGTGTTCTTAAGGGGTATAAGGATACTATGATATTAATATATGCAAAGTTTATGTTATTGTTTCATTTCGATACGTTCTAGTATATCCAATTCCTTGTGAATTGCATGTATCGGGTGATTATATAGAAATAAAATACGTTGAAGGCTTAACTTTTTATTGAAGAATGCAAGAAGAAGAATATACACACGGGATAGTCTTGAGTTTCATATGATATATGAATGAATCATGAACCCATCTTGATTTATGCTTGTCCTGTGTTTTCATATTATTTCTCCATGTAATTTTAATCTTTTTTACATTTTTAGTCTTTTATAGTTTATTGTGTTCTTAAATCTATATCTTATTCTTTTAAAAATGATTAAGTTTCCCTCTTAAGTTCTTGGGATATTTTATCTTATTTATGTATTATCCTAGTTAACTTTATAATATACACAAAAATGTTTTCTGAAGATAGTAGCAGTACCGAGGATTGCTTTTTCACCTTCGAATACAATTCCAAGGTATGGTTATGTTCAAAATGTATATTATCTGTTTGTGATTTAATCTTCAGTTGGTCCAGCATATACCCATAATGTGTGATCATTTGTAGCACGGACTAAATCACGACGGTATTAATTTTCCCTTCTCGCTAACTTATCAGGAGAAACAACAGCCATTGCTGATGTTATGCGCTGTTTTCTCTGAACAATATCCACTAGTTTTGTGAAGTATTCTACCTTTCTCTCAGTCCTACAGGATGGAGGAAAAATCAAGAGTGGTAAGGTCAGGCGATTCTGGTGGTTAAGGAATACGTTTTCTTTAACTATCCATTGACGTGACACAAGCATGAAGGATAGATCGGACATTACATGACTGGTGTGGAGCCCAATCCTACTATTCAGAAGTAGGTATCAGTCGCAAAATATGGGCAACAAACAGCTGAAGCGTGTGTAATTATGCAGATTTTTTCATAAAGAATTGCATGGCAATCGTTTTAACTTTTGGACTGTATTTTTGCCTCATAAGTGAGATGTGTGCTCAGACGTGACAATTAACTTGGTCACATGTGCGAAATGTTGCTTTGTTAGAGAATATGACCAGGTTCAAACTGATCAACATATGCAAAGCATATCTTCCTTTTGATGCTCTCATCAAGCGTTATTTGCTAAATCAGTTGAAACAACTTATGGATAGAACTGTAATCGTGTACTTGAAAGTTTATGAACAGTTTCACGTGGAAATTGTCGTTCTTTATTGGCGCAACCAATGGTCTTCTTTGGATGGCGCCACGCATGATCAGTATTCTCTTCTAATGTTGTAGTCTTTCCTCTATCCCTTTTCTCAAAAGACATCATATCCTTAGTTGTTGTGGTTGTAAATCCAAAGTAGTTTCTTCAAACAGCTTCATTCGTTCATGCCTTCTTGATATCTTGCTAAGCTTTCCTACCACTAATGGCGCACATGTAGGGTGTTTGTATTCTTGAACCATCACAACCATTACATTATGTTGTGATGATGCGTTCTCATATATACAGCGAAACCGAAGCATACTATGATCTCTGTGAATGTTCCTTTTCTAGCATTCTTCAATAAAAGACTATATAAGGCTTTGAAGGTGATTCATTTCTCAAATTCTGTCCAACCAAAGAAGAATTAATGTAAGATATAATTTTAAGTTTAATCAATTTTCGTCCCTGCAGGTGGTCCGATGGCGGCGGGGGGGGGGGGTCGTGTTCAAGACATTTGTAAGGATTTGAGTATTGGTCATGAATATGTTGCTTATGACCGACAAAACCAACCTAATAACTTTACGTATTTTGTGAAAGGTACCTAAAAATAAAAAGTTGGAAATTATTGTGAGTAGCAAAATAAATTTTTTCCTCCTTAACTGTAAACACACATGTGCTGCCATTACAAATTTCTTATAATACACTTCACTCAACGTCATTTAATACATAATTTGGCGCGTAGCATACATGCAATGAGACAGTACGGCAGAGCTCTTTATCGGTAATTCTATTCGCTAATGACGATGCTAGAAAAGGTTATTTGTGTTTGAAGCATCGACATTTACCTTTCTTTATAATGCCAGGTTGTTCTCTTCTGTTTCATGAGCTTTTGAACTGAAGTGCAGTTAGGAAGTCTGGTTTTACATCTCGCACAAGGCCGAGAAGAACACACGCAATAGTTTTATCCATCCCCTCCACATAATGCTGAAAGAGTAAAAACTGGTCATCGAAGGTTTTAATGTACAAATGGGGTTACCCTGAGTATTACTGTAGTTTTCCATTCCAAACCATCACCCATCTTGATGGTGAATGCTCATTAAGAGAATTACTGGTTTGGAAAATGATCTTTTTATTGAAACCTGCACCTTCAGAAATTAGTTATTGAATACATCATTATCATCATCAAATTCCTGCCATGTACCCTCAAGGGGTGTACAGGATATGATAGTACTACATGAAAAAAATTACATCATTATTAATTTCCTATCTACAATTTTCCTCCAAATCAGTCTGTTACTTGTCAAGACTCCAACATTATCAGATCTTATATTATTATCGTCTAAGGCACTTTGTACCGTATCAATCCACCTATATCTTGGTCTTCCTCTGGGTCGTTTTGCTGCCAACCTGGCAGAGAACACTTGTTTTGCTAATCTTTCCTCACCCATTCTGTTTAAGTGACCATACCACCTGAGATTAGCTCTGCTAACGCATTCCTGGATGCTGACAATGTCAAGTTCTTTCCTAATATCCTCGTTTTTAATATGATATTGTCATTGATGCCATCTGTTCACGCCTATAATCTTTCTCAGGACTCTCATATTTGTGGTCTCTAGTCTTTGGTCAAGTGTTTTACTTCTGACCCAGCTCTCAGATCCATAAGATAAAACTGGTTTGAACACTGTCTTGTATGCAGCTAATTTAGTGTTCCGACTAATTTCTCTCTTATTCCATATGAATTTATTCAATTGACTTCCCACCATACCAGCTTTGCTGATTCTGTTGTCTATTTCTATATTTAATTTACCATCTTCAGTAAAAATCGTGTCTAAATAGCTGAAATGTTTTACTTGTTCCACAGGTTCTCCATTCACAACACAGTTGACATTTTCAATGATTCTGCCTATTTTCATTGTCTTTGTCTTTTTATTGCTGACCTTCATACCATATCTATTACAACAGCTATTCAATTTAGTCAGAGAATCTTGTAGCGGATTTATTTAGAAGTATAACATCATCCGCATAAAGCAAAGAGCTGACATTAACATCTCCAATTTTGATATCATGTTTAATACCACTTTCCTTCATAATATGATCCATATAGATAATGAATAACAGAGGGGATAATGTACATCCTTGTCTCACACCAGATTTAACATTAAACCATCTTCCTGTACTTCCTTCAATTCTAACTGCTGACGTACAACTCAAATAAAGGCTAAGTATTGCTTGATATAATGCCCCATTGACACCATATAACTGCAGCGTATTGAATAGCTTCTGTCTTGGCACCTTGTCATATGCCTTTTCCAAATCGACAAAACTTAAATACAGATCTTTGTTATATTCCCATGCTTTCTCGACTATTTGTCGTAAAGTGAAGATCTGATCCTGACAGCCTCTATTTGGCCTGAATCCAGCTTGTTCTTCAGCAATCTTCCACAATTCTTCTCAACCGTTTCTGAAGTATACTTGCTTGGATCTTGCCAGGAACACTCACTAGGGAAATACCTCTGTAATTCTCACATGCAGTTTTATTTCCCTTTTTATATATGGGTACTATGAGAGCTTTACTCCAATCATCGGGAATTCATCCCTCTGTCCCGGCTTTCTGAACTATGCAGTGCAGCCACTGTAAGGACTCTTCTACCACCATACTTCAGCATTACTGGTCGAATATCATCTACTCCTGCAGCCTTTCCACATTTCAAGCCTTTGATGGCTTTTTCTACTTCAAGTATGGATATGTATTCCTGACTGCATGCCTGGTCAGTGTTTTTTATCACTGTGCTGTCATCACTGCTTGTTTCATTTAGCAGTTTTTCAAAGTAATTACTCCATACTTCAAGGATATCTTTTTCTCCTGTTTTCATGTCACCTTTATCATCTCTAACTCCTTTTACAGCACTCTTTCCTCCATTCCTAAGCTTCTTCAACAAGCTCCAGAATATTTTGCCACCTTCTTGATATTTATTTTCTATATTTTTGCCAAAGTGCTCCCATGACTTTTGTTTAGCTAGTTTTACACACACTGTTTAGCATTCTTGCATTTGTCTCTATATTCTCTAAGAGCACAAGCTGACTTATTTGACAGGAACTTTTGATATGCTTTATTCTTTTCCTTCATTGCCTCTTTAACTTCCTGTGTCCACCAGGGAGTTCTGATTTTCTTTATCCTTACAGACAACCTCACCACATGCCTTTCTGGCAGAATCAATCAATGTTTTCTTCAGAGTTTGCCACTGAATCTCCAAGGTTTGATTCCCCTTCTCAAGCTCGTTCATTTTTTCTTCAATAATCTTTGTGTATTTTAGTCTACAGTTCACATCTGAGAGCTGCTCAACTTTTATTCGCTTTAAACCTTTCTTACATGTTATTTTTTTCAACATGAAATTCAATTTTATCTTGCTCAAGACTAAATAGTGATCACTTCCAATTTCAAATCCTCCGTACACTCTGGTGTCCTGTCAGGGAGAAAACATCACTATCAACAATAACATAGTCAATGAGACTTTTCTTATTTCTTGCTTCTTCTCTCCATGCAAATTTGTGCACATTTTTATGTTGGAACATGGTGTTAGTAATAACCAGTCCATGTCCTGAGCAGAAATCCAACAGATATTTGCCATTATTATTAGCTTTGCTCTTTTCTCCAAATTTTCCCAAAATATTTTTGTATGTCTCACAATCATTTCCTGCTCTGCTATTTAGATCCCCAACAATGACCAACTTTTCATTTTTCATTGTGTCAGTTGCTTTTTCTAAAGCCTCAAAAAATTCCTCCACTTCTACCTTAGTAGAACCTTCTGTGGGACCATAGGCACAAATAAGTCTCATTGTCCAGTTCCCCATTCTCATTTTTGCCCGCATTACTCTACTTGAGACTGACTGCCATTCAAGAAGATTAGCGTCATATTTTGTGTTGAATACTATGGCTACTCCTTCTTTTCCTTGATTGTCATTGCCTGAATATAACATTTTGTATTTATTGCTCAGAACGATTTCGCCAGTTTTGGTCATTTTTGTTTGTCACCCCTATTATGTCGATCTGGTACTTATCTAATTCCTCATCTATCTCCATTTCTTTGCCATTCAGGCTTCTTACGTTGATAGTACCGATCTTTAACTCTGGTGATGTTGAGTTGGGGTTTGTTTTCAGATTTGTTCCAGTAGCTGACTTTTCGCTGTTCGCCCTGGTTCCCTGGCGAAAACTACGCCATTGAATAGTCTTGATATATCACTGTAAATACAATTAATGTGCAAAAAATATATCATATTTTGTATACTTGAGTTTCATTAATGCGTAATATTTGTTGCATCTTTGTACATTTCATGTTGTATATCTTTCTCTCAAATTATAAGATATACACTAAATAAATAAGTTCCTTTGTGTGCAGTTATAAATCCAACCAAACTCTCTTCAGGAACTGGACATATGTCTGTCATCGATATTTTATCATATGACAAATATATACCTAATATACACGGTGGCCATATTAAAGAAGAGGTATTCAAAACCCTGTAGCGAAAAATGCATTGGACGAAATTCAAGGAAACGTGTTGCAAGTACACTCTGGAACATGGGATTTTTACAGAAGATAAAAAAAAAAGTACAAAATTCTCTACAAAATAATTAAAAACTGTACTCATTTCATTGTTGTACAAGTTATTTCTAATACCGATTCAAAAGTTATTTATTGTGACGCTTGCTTGCTCCCTGTATTAAGTTTTGCAGATACTAATAAAGAGACGAACAATTGATTAATACGAAAACAATTTTGCTTACTTAGGATTAATAAAGTAAGAGTTAATTATTTTAGGTCTCGATTAGTTTCGTTCGCATTATACTGCACTCCTACATGGAAATAAAATTACGTGATATTCCTGTAACGGAGTTTTGTAGAACATCTGTATGAGTATACTGATGGTCTATATAGAACAGGGTTCCGTGGAAAGTGGTACAGTTTCCCTGGGCATGTAGTTTCTGGAAGAAGAAGAAAAAAAACCTTCACTGATGTTACTTTTTTATTCGTAATATTATGTTATCATATGTTTTCTTATACTTTGCAGGTAATGTTCATTGTCATAATTTTTTCCCGATAATTTTTATGGAAAGTTTAAAAAACACTTGGTATAGAACATAGCTGAACATTCATGTTGTGCATGCTAGATATATAATGTATTATGTCTAGTATTATAATACATATAATGTTCGAGGTTTGTATATGCTAGATTTCTGATGAAGCAACAGACCTAATTTAGGATAATTCCTTGAGTCTCCTGACGAAAAAAATTATAATCAAACACGCTCAAAAGTTATGCAGTCTCGGTTCCAGTATATGTAATAGAAAGATTGGCTTGGCCCTGTTTAAAGATTAGTAATGATGTATATGTGATAAGCAGTATGTTTATACATACGTATTATTATTTTGGTCTGAAGATTTTTCATCAGTTGGGTACCCAATCAGTAGAAGCACGCTGTTAATTTTCAGTGCAAGTCCGAAGTCCTTGCACTAGTACCTAGTCAATACAGCTTGTCTAATATCAGCGCGTTTTAAGTTTGTAAAGTTAATGAATGGTCACTTCAGAAGGTTTAATTAATTTTATTCTATGAACATCTCACTGAGTGTCTTCGTAGGCGGATGGTACAACTAATTCATTTAAGAATGACTACTGTTGCCGTGCACTGAGAATCATAATCATGCGAATACGTTTATTGGTTAGTATCACAACGGAAAGAATTTTAACAACCACAGTATATCATATTTGCTTATTCATATTAATTATATTTTCGAGAAATATTTTATTTCAGCTTGTATTATTCCGATGTGTATTACGTTTTAATTTAATACTGTCGTTAAAAACATTTCTTTGCATGCATAATTGAATTGCTGCTTCACGATAATTAATGGTGATGGACAGCAGAAGAAAATTTTCATTTTTGTACCTATCCAACTAAAGAAAAAAAATAGGGAAGACGTATCATTATCCCCCCCCCCCTCTTTTTAGATGTCATCGGTTTTGGTGAATGTATAATATGGTCTTGATGCCATTGCATAAGTCCGTGTATACAGCGCGGTTCAAAATTCCACGTACAAACTTTGAAGGGAGGTAGAGAACGTCAAAACCAACCATATTCACATTGGAAAGCATGACAGGAAATGCCATCAGAAGGTATTAACAGGGACACAAAGATACAGAAATAACACAAAGCAGTAAGTAGTGTAAAAAAACTTTATTAGGCGTAACTGAACAGTTCAATAGTAGTTGGATACATAATATGGTAAACGAGTTACATGTCTGCCATCTCAGCGCTCTTAAAACGACGCATGTTCTTCGTACGACGTCGAAAGCTTTAATGAGGAAGCCCCAATTGTTTACCTGAAGCGCTTGCGAACAGCGCCACTTATCACTTTCGGGTGGCGTTTCCAGTCATGCTTTGCTATGTGACTATGGTTGATTTTGGTGTTTTCTACCTCCCCTCAAAGTTTGTACGTGGAATTTTGAACTACCCTGTATATGCTGATTACTTAAATCTTTCGTACTTTCTTTATTGCAATTGCAGATGCAGTCTTCCGTTTTCTTACCAACGCTAATTGGCATAATAACACCACCAAGCCTTCCATGCCTGCCTCTCTCTCTCTCTCTCTCTCCTGCGCACACATCTATGTAGTGCATCTGTAACATAGAGGAGAAGAATGGTATATCTTTTTTTTTTTTTTTTTTTTAGTAATTGTATAGAGCAGCGCTTCCCAAACTGTGGGCCGCGGCCCCCTTGGGGTCGTAGGTTTTGTTGAGGGGGGGGGGCCGTGAAATAATGAAAACACATTTAAAATGTTTTAAGACTAAGATTTTTTATTTTAAAAGAAACGTATTTAACTTTTATTATTTCTTTTTTTGTAATGTTTTATATTTTAATGGAAAAATTCACACATTGGTGTTGGTTCACAAACTTTACTTCCTGCGTATTTCGGCGCTTAATGGATATCAGTAAATATTGCTTATTCATATGTTTCATTTCAAAGCAGTGGTTAATTGTATTTACTTCGAATGCTCTCCAGGGAAGCTCCAAACTTTCCTATCCCTTTCATCACGCGTTCGTAATCAGGGACTGTTGATATTGACTTTATATACATATCAAAACTCGTTTTATATTATCACTGTCATCCGAGCTAGTTTTCTGTTACCAATAAAAGTTTCGCATATACTTCACACATGAAAAAAAGCTTAAACAAGTTCATGTGGGGAGATAGTAACTCGCTTGCAGTGGTAAACAACATGCCCTCCCTAACAGCCACTATACTGCAGAGGCAATAAAAACAAGTACTTTTATTATGCCAGTGAATAAGGTATGAGGAGTCTGTGTAATATATTTCTCAATAAACAAATAGTGCAATTAGAGACAACTGAGATAAAAACACTAATTAATGAATCGCATGTCTCCTCATACAGAAACTATGCTGTATAGACTGAAACAAAACCATATGTTGCATGGGCAAACACAGTATCTAACTAAAAACTATTGTTATTAATTAGATGTGTGTGAGTTCGATTTCCCAAGGCAGCAATAAAATTCAACCGAACGTGTTAAAATTCGTAAAAGTGTTAAAAGTAAGTAATATATATATATATATAATGAATGTTATGGTAGTTTCACATATGGAATTCGGTTGAAGAGAGTTAGCATTTCAACTCAATTGTCAGCTATGCTTTTATCTTTCGGTTGCGCGATCTTTTGTTAATACCGCACCAATCATATTCACGTTTTAATAACCTGCCTTTGCTGTCTGTTTCGCGTTAGGCTTAATTACCTTAAAGGGAGAAAAGTCACAAAAGAGAAAAATGTTCCAGGTCCTGGAATTCACTTATTCAGGTAATATTCACTGATTTCATGTTATCAGTCTGTGGTGTGTCAGTATCGGTAAGTGGTGATATTATTTGATCTATGCTACGTTGAAAAATTTAATCCTGAGATGGATAAGTGGTTGATAAAAAAAAAAAAAAAATTCCCGCGAACAATCAGAAGAAGCAGAAACAGACTCAAAAAAAAAAAGGACAGTATTTCATATTTTACCAGAACAGCCCGCATCGTCTTCAGAACCAAACGGTAAGAGGCAAAAAATGTAATATATGCATTTGATTTTTGCAATATTCGCTGTGTATGTTTTGTATTGAATATAAATACAATAAATATTATAATAATATATCTCTCTATTACGATTTTTTTTTCGAGGGGGGGCCGTGAAATATTTTAATTTTTGCAAAGGGGGTCCTCATCCAGAAGTTTGGGAAGCACTGGTATAGAGGACCAAGGTAAATCACATTCCAGTTTACTACACGAAAAATACGTTTCTCTGACATTTCGATTGCCTTAGTACTGAACGCGAGTTTCTAGTCTCTGAAGAGAACCAGTTCAAAACAGCTGTCAGGCCAGTGAAAACTTATCAAATGGACTAATAAAAGGCGAATATATGGATGCTTGGGCAGCACTCATGTCTTCTCGTAAGTAGTCCAAGCTAAACAGTGGTGTAGCTAGAGCTTTTGCCGCCCCTCTCAATCTTCTTCTGCAGCTTCTCCCACTTAAGTGGGGTCACTGTTGATGAGTCTCCTCTACATCCTCCTATCCTATCTTGGGCTGTCACCACATCCAAGTTCTTCATCCTCAAGTCCTCTTCTACCAGCTCTCTCCATCTCTTCTTTGGCCGCCCACGCTTCCTCCTTCCTTGCACATCCATCTGCATGACCCTTCTTCCCACATATTCGTCCTCCCTCCTCATCACATGACCAAAACATCTCAACCTTGCCTCCTGTATCTTCGCTCCTAAGTTCATAACTTTCACTGTTCCCCTCACATAGTCATTTCTCAGATGAGCCTTTCTGGTCACACTGCACATCCACCTAAGCATTCTCATCTCTGCTACTGCCATCCTGCTGATGTTATTTTTCCTCAGGGCCACAGTTTCCATAGCATATCTCACTACTGTCCTATGGATTTTGCCTTTCATATTGATCATCACCCTGCAGTTCCTCCAATCCGCTTGGCTCCTCCATCTTCTTCCACTGTTGAACCTAAGTATCTAAAGTCCCTCACCTTCCTGATGACATTTCCTTCCAGTTCCAGATCTGTCTCCTGGCCAACGCCCACTGTGCAACACATATACTCTGTCTTACTTCTGCTCAGTCTCATACCTCTCTCTTCCAGTACTTTTCTCTATCTTTCCAGTTTAGTTCCTGTTTGTTCTCTTAAATCTGCACAAAGCAAGATGTCACCTACATACGACATTGTCCAAGGCGCATCTTCTCTCACCTCCATCACAATATTAAACAGAAATGGACTTAATGCAGCTGACCCTTGATGCAAGCCAACTGTTACTTGAAAACTTTCTGTCTGTCCCAGACAGGTCCGAACACTTGTCTTCACATTTCTGTACATCTTTCACACCAACCTGACATATTTCTCCGGAACCTTCTCCCTCAGCCACCTCCAGACTTCTTGCCTCGGCACTCTATTGTATGCTTTCTCCAGATCAATAAATGCCAGATGTAGCTCCTGTTGTTTCTTTTCCATCATCTGCCATAACCCAAAGATAGCATCTGTTGTTCATCTACCAGGCATGAAGCTAAATTGTTCCTTTGCAATCTCCACCTCCTTCCTCAATCTTCCATCAAGAACCCTTTCTAGGATTTTCATTGTGTGGAACATCAACTTTAATCCTCTGTAATTTTTACAGTCTTGTGCATCCCTTTTACCCTTGTAGATGGGGACAAGAGTACTCTCCCTCCATTCCTCGGGCATATTTTCCTGTTGGCAAACTTTCATGAACCGGTCCCACAGCAGGCAATTCCCTCTTCCCCCAGTGCTTTTCATACCTCCACTCGAATCCTGTCGGAGCCCAGCGATTTTCCATTCCTCATCCTCTTCATGGCCTCTGTCACTTTCACTTTACTGATGTTCTGCACCATCCCCTCAAAAGGCTGCCCATCTTCTCTGTGAGTCCTTGCATTTTCCTCATTCAAAAGTCCCTCAAAGTATATTCTCCATCTGTTTCTTATGTCCACATCCCTCCATAATACTCTTCCTTCAGCGTCTTTGATCTGACTCACATGTAAGATGTCCTATGCTGCTTTATTTCTTTATTTATTTCGGTGGTGGAATAAATACAAAATTTATTCCACCACCAACCCTCCTTCTGCTCTCTAATCTTTCCTGGTGTCTCACCAAGCACCTCGATTGCACAGCTCAGGATTACTTTTGAATTATGTTTCCACTAATATTGTACACTTTCCAGTCCATCCGAAATCCTCTCTAGCACCCTCTCCCTAAAACGATTCCTCACACACTCTTCTTTTAAGCGAAACCACTTAATTGTCTTCATCCCGTGGCTTCCAGAGATTATTTCTCAATATACACACCAAAAATACCACAAAGAGTCAAAACGATGTATAGGGAAATAAATTAAAACACTGTGTTTATTTTTGACGTAAAACTTTAATTTCAATATTCTAAAATGTTATTTTTATTGCTTTTCTGTTAGCAAAATCGTCGATGACATGGCGAAGTCTATTTCATACTAATGTAGGTAATTCTTAATCAATTTTATTTAGAAAAACTCATCTCACAACTAGCAACACTTACAGCAGTTGTGAGGAAAATTCGCAGTAGTATTACAAAATTTGGAAATGACTTCTCCGGACTGTATTTTTGAATTAACTGCAAAAGTTCAAAGTGCCGCCCTGGGCGAACTTCCCCCTACGCCTCTGAAGCTAAAGCAACTTGGGGATGCCGAGGATTGTATTCTCGTAAGCTCTCAGGTCAACTTACGAAACTTTCATAGTTTCTACAAACATTCGGCTTTGAAATACTGTAATATTGGATTTAATATCCACTTTGTCTATGTAATTTTACATCGCCGAAATGAAGCCTTTGGCTTTTTATTTAGTAACTAATTTTTTTAATATACAATCTCCCCTATAGGGGTAGTAACAAACTCTACAGTTCAATTCGCTCCTAGCGCGTGCTCGTAAAGCTGGAATTTCTTATAGATTTAGTGTTAAAATCAGGGGTTAGGTTCTCAGCAAGGAAATTCAACTATAGTAATGTTAAATAAGTCAACAAACAAAGATAGTTTCAATGATTTATTTATCCAAAGAAATTATGACATGACCTTCAAAATCAAGCATACTATAAGAGTTGTTTGTTTCCAAGACGTTTAGGCTAGTCTTCTCATCAGATTCACCACAGCATGTATAAAGCTTTTTTTTTTTTTTTTCATTTGTCACCTACTTTTCTAATGCGCTCTAATTTGAGTCTCGTGACTCGAAAATCTGAATTACTTTTTTTGCGTTGAATTTTATCAAGCCTCTGGACGGAGTGAAAGAATGAAAGTGTCCTCATTTAGTGAAATTTTCCTCTTCTGGACAGCACTGATAATTCGTGCAGAGTTCCTGGTGAAGTCTTGTATGATAGCAGTACTCCAAAGCTGGGTGGAACTCATACAGAGCCAAAACTGTCTCGCATTCGACAACACTTCTCTCGCTTTTAACTTTGTTCTCTGCCTCCTCTAATTCTCTTCCATTTTTTGGAGAGTAGAGCGCAGGTATATGAATAACTTTTATTTCTCGTTTGTTGAATAATAATGCACTTATTACTCGACCAATTGGCCATTCGAAGTAATTGTTTAAGAAGACTAAGTTATAGCAAAGTGCGGTGTAGACTGTGTATAGCTCGGTTCTCGTCATTATTTATTTATATATATATATTTAAATAAATAAATAAATAAACCACTCTCGACTCCGAAAAAAAAAACTTTACTCTCTCTCTCCAAAATGCAATAGCAAACAGCCATGGCACTCACCTTAAGATGCAAGGCCCTCCTTTTACTGAATACTTTTCACATGCATATGATAGCGATCATTGGGAATTTTGGACTATTCTGACTCTGGATTGTTATGGAGAGGACGTCCCTTTGCCTCATCCGACTCCCTAGTTCATCCCACAGATGTTCAGTAGAGTTAAGATCAGGGCTTTGAAGACCAATCAAATGTGATGACGTTCATGTCCATAAACCACGCAGTTACAGCAGCAGCCTTATGATACGGCGCATTGTCTTGCTGAAAAAGACAATGGTCAATTCGGTGGAAAATTCACAAAGTAAGAGGCAGGTTAAGTCCAGAATTTTCAGATACCTCTCGAAGTTCAGTGTTCGTGGCACTACGAACAGAGATCCGAGGCCAAAACAGGACTATACTGTCACCTCCGAATTTCATAGTTGGGGTTACGCACTCTGGTAAGAGATATTCACAGGGTATCTGCCACACTCACTTCCCGTCTACCTGCTCGTAAAGGGTGTAGCATGATTTATCACTCCATAACAGCTTTCATTGTATACACACTCTGTACCACTGATGATGACGATGCATGTTGGTTCTTGGTAATTTGGGCTTGCATATTGCGATCCTACCATGGAATCTCATGGTAGGATCGCAATGTTGTGGACCTCAGTTCTGAATGTTTTTGTGCAGATTCGTGTTCCAGTCGACGCCTGGAACTTCGCATTCACAGTCTCGGCCGACGAATGATGATTTTTACATACCATGCTTCGTAGCACCCTACGATCATGTCCGGTAAGTGTGGTGGGTGGTTGTCTGCTGTGTGTGTGTATCACTTGCAGTAGGCTTCCTGCAATAAGCATACATGCACTGATTGCAAAAGTGTCGTAAACCGTGTAATCCTTTGTCATTTTTTGCATTCTCCTCAAAATTATGGAAATTATGTCTCTTGAGAAAAAAAAAAAAAAAAGATGTTGGGCATGAGCCTTCAGTATTCTTATTCTCTTTCAACGCATGAATTTCATTTCCTGACATACAACATTTGCATCTGTGATTCTTTAAAACCAAAACGTAAAAGGTTGCCTGCCTCATCAGACTTAGGCAACTTAGTTGAGAAATTATTGCCGTCACCTGCTCATCCATCTGTTCGTTGGATATCACCAGATGTGTGGTCACTCAGACGCTCAGTGATGTATCACACTAGTTCTCGTCATGTCTTGTTTTATGCTTTTCTAGAGGCTTCAACTCTCTGATCAGTCACCGCAGACACACCATCCATCTCATTGACGATCTACCCCTTCCTCTTTTTCCTGGAACCTTATCTTCTATTGTTATTCTGAGAAATCCTTTCAATGTTCCCAAAGTGTTTCGACTTTCTTCTGTCAATATCCTTAAGGAGCCTTACAAAGTTCTACCGATCCTTTCTAGCACCCATCCATTTGCCCACCTTTCCGAACCTGTCTGCAGTAACATTTCCAGTGCGAACCTGTCTAGTTGGATTTGCCATTTGTTTGTCACTTTAGCATCACTTGAATTTGTATGATATTAATTTTATGGTTGCGTTTCAAATTACTAACTTTTATTATCCAGACAAATCGATATTTTCTTAGCGTATGAATATCTCTTTTGAAATGTGTGCTCTTCCTTTATATCAGTTATCTTTAACTGATGCACGGTTCTATTCGAGGAACATTCTATTATAAGCTTCGTTTGAAGCTCAGATGAAAGCATCTCTTAAATTTTCATTAATTAGTATTGGTATTCGTCAAACTAATTTTTTTTTTTGCACTTTTAAAACGGATAGTGCATTTCACTTGGAAAGATCTGAGTTCGACTTTCATAGGAAGTGAAAACAAGAATTTCGAACTAAAATTAAGTCAGTCCAATTCGTGTCTCAGGATGTTTTCTTACAGAATATCGAGTGATTCTATTTGAAATACACGCTATTTTCTTGTTTAACATTCAAAGCTTCTGGAGGAGGAAAGCGCCATTTTACTACTTAAGCGGTAAAACGGCACTGTATTTCTCTTACTAAAAAAATACAGGTATCCCTTGCTTAACGCGAGATTTGATTAACACTGAGAAATTAATTGTGGCAATCTCTTGATATACACGGCAAGAGTTTTGATTAACGCGCCTTTAACCCTGCGAAGCTCGCAGCTGATCTGACAGATACATGCAAAATATATCTGTCAGATCAGCTTATACACTTACACAATTCAGTGTATAGCTTGGAGGTGATGAGTAGCTGTGCATTCATATGTTAGAGTGATATTCCGCACTGTTTTTTGTTATCAGTTTGGTTTAACACATGTTATGTAAAGGTTTGTGATATTTGACAGTAAATTGTATCTGAGAGATACTGCGACCTCCGATGTCAGTATAATGTGGTTTTTTTTTTTTTTTTTTTTTTTTTTTTTTTTTTTTTTTTTTAATTCTTTCTTCAATAATTTCTAGATTGTAACTGAAAATAAATAAACCATCATGTATTACTGAAATAGAGAGCTAAAGGTTTATTTATCATACATCTCCTCCAGGAGATGTGCTTTAAATTTATGGAAAATACTAAAGAAAATGATCTGGAGCTTACACCACCTTTACTATGTAATCGGCACGAAACTCTTGTAGTTTCTATATTCAGCTATGAAATAATGTTCGATTCAATATCCACTTAATGTTTACCATCATGTTTTTTCTTTATATATTGTCAACATTGCTTGTTCGACGAGGTCTGGAGAGTCATTTTGCTTGTTATCGTAGAATTTATGCCGATAAGAAAAAAACTAAAACTGTTCAAACGACTCTTGATAATTTCTTTTGATAAAAAAATTGCAGTAAATAATGTGGGTACAAGTATTTATTAAATATTTACTTTGCATTAATTTTTTATCTTTCCTAAAAGCGTAGTATATAAAACGAATTATTAATCGATCATGAACGAATTGCAATTTTTACCATTGATTATTAGATTTGATTAACGCGATTTTGATATACGCGGTAACATCGAGGGATACCTGTACTAAACAAAATACATTTACAGGCATTCAGTATAATTTCTCTTCTGCGTTATCACTGCTATCTAACGTTTTGGTAAGTCTTGTACTCTTGTCAACAAAGGTTTTTTTTTTTGTGTGTGTGTGTGTGTTTTGATAAATCGATTTGAAAGTGATTCAACTTAAGACACAATTGTGGAGTGTCATTTCGTGGTTTGTACAGGGAGAGAAAGCACTTATCATCCGTACTTTAGGGATTTTTCCGCGCATTTTTAAGAATCAAAACAATAACAACCAACCAACCAACCTTTTGCTTTTTCAGTACTTGCCTCTTTTAAAAATGATGGATTTTTTCCATCACTGCTTAAAAAAAAAAATTGGCCTTCGACAAATAACTTGCATAAATTGATTGAACACGTTATCATATAAGCGGTATCTTCAGCATTTTAATATTTTCTCCCTGCCTGTTTTCCATTTTGGTCCGATTTGTGCAAAAATTCTCAAGGCTGGGTGTGGGTTGTTTGAAATTACCGTCGATGCAGCTGAGGCAACTATTGAATCCAATGTATTACCCATTAATTGTGTATGGTTTTTCGACGCCGATTTGAGGGTGAAAAATCCGATTTTCGGGGGGAGGGGGGTATTATTCTTCCTAGAACTTTATATTTTCATTTGGACCTTCCTAAATTCATATAATTCGAATAATTCACAAGTTAATGATCATGACGCTTTTAAAATGGTTATAATAGGCAGTATGTTATCAGTAAAAAAATTGTAAACGTGGTGGGAATACCTATGAAAATGTTGAACCTAAAATAATACTTCAGGAATGGTGGCATGAGCAACGGGCTGAAAGGAAGATCGGTCCTTTCAAAGCAACAGCCCTTGTTATTTCACATTCGGCCATTCTGTGCTGTCAGGTGGCACTCGTATCACATAAAAGCCTATATACATATGTGATATTAGAGGTGTGGGACATACTGTTCATTCGCAGTCGGTGGGCAAGGGATGATTTTGAAAAAAAAAAAAAAAAAGGCATGATTGTATGACGCTGGTTGAAGAATGGAAGCATCCAGGAAACTGGATAAATTGGTTAATGCAGGTTCTTGTGCAAGCTCATAGATGAAAAACTGGAATGCTGACTATAATGAGATGAACAGTTATGTTCCCCAGACCGCAGTATGACATAACCGTATCCGTATGAGCGTCCGAAGTAGGAATCTGGTCAAGGTCAAAGAATCTCGTTTCGTGCTATTCCGTTAGAGGAAAGGAAGAGGAGGGAAGATTAGGCGAAAACATGGGGAGAAGAAGCACCCCGATGTCAGGTAGTTGGCGGCGGTACTATGTATACGGGTTGGATTTTGAGATCTCTTTGAGCCCTGATATGCTTAACGCTGCTGTGAATTCCGCACAGTACTCATTATTACTGAGGTGCATCCCTTCGTGGTGACCATTGCAGATGGTACAGATGTGTTCCAGCAGAACAATGCGCTGTGCCACGTTGCCAGTATCGCTCGAGAGTAGTTCACCGAATAAGTCATTAACTTGCAGGTGTTACCAGGGTCCTTCAGATTTCAATTCTAGAGCATCTAGAATTCCAGAGATCCGGCGTTTGAATCATCGATCCCGAACACTCGCAAATCTACTGGAAGCAATATTGACGATGTGGGACATCTTCAATACTGCCATATGCTACATATAGTGACAGTTCTGGTAGCAAGAGTCTGTGTGTGTTGAACAGCAGGATGGTGGTCATAATATTAGACTGGACTGTGAAAATTGTGCAAGAAGTTACTTTATTAGCCAGTTTCACAGTGTTGCGAACGCTATATACCAATGATCATAGATTGTGGGAATTAGTGAAATACAGAAATCAGAGAGTAAATTATGGTGAAGGTTGCGATAGGAGGAAAGGCCACTACCATGAATTTTATGGATGTGTTGTATGTCTTCATTATTTGCAGTGTATTATTGGTATCAAGAAACCCTTGACCTTATTAAGCCAAAATCTCCTCCCTATATATTTGAATTATTCAAATTCACCGTGCATTCGTGTTGTTTTTATGGTATGGGAAAATTACAAGCAGCTAGAAAGGACTGCAGTGAATTCCCACCTTTTCCGCTTCTAATGGTATTTCTAGTAAACGAATCACTCAACATAGCTACACAAAAACCAACTCTGGTTATACTGATGGCATTGGCTAAAAGTGTTACAAAGACATTTCTTTGTAATACTGTTTTGTGTCTCCTTTACTCGTGCAGTTGGCCTAGTGGCTAGCGTATCTGCCCTCCAGCCAAGAGGTTGTGGATTCGAATCCCCGCCCATGGGCATAGATGCTGGTGATCCTACTATGCATGGAAAGGGAATCTGCGACCCTGCCACTTCATCTAGCAGAAGGCTTCTCCCCAAAGCTCTGTGTGATACAAGAGTGACCATACAGCATCCAGTGCTGCTAAATATGAATAACTGACTACTCTTGCAGGCTTAGCTTTTTTGAAAACTGACCATGATCGACGTGCGAAATTTCATATAATGAATCTCACAGTGAATCGAAATACGATATATGCAATTTAACTTATTTAACTTTTGTTTCTAGATTTGGTTAGAAATAACTAATATACGTTTTATGTAGATTACTTATGTTCAAATCTTTGTAATATGGCTTGATAAATCTGGAATTTTCGAAGTATTGGATTCTGCGAATACTACTTAGTTGTTTTCAGTGTATTTCAGTAGCAGGATATTTATTCTTTTTTTTTTTTCCCTTTATGCATGTTACCTGAACAAACAGACAAGAAGTTTACCTGACTTGGAGTGGTAACCTTATCTAACAGAAAAACTTCTGAAAAGGATGGTGACTTTAGATTTTGAGCGTCAACAATTCAAACCAAATTATCAGGAAACAAGCATAAAACTTTGGAGTATTTTCTGCAAACCATTTCATACACCGACGGGGGTTCTGTGCATCGACTGTTTTATTCAGTCAGGGCACTTGGAAAGATAGTAATAAATGTATTGTAAATCACGTTTCCTATACTGAAAAGTTTTTTTTTTAAAGTTTGTTGGAAAAGAAGTACGAATGCTGTGATGTGTAACATTAGGAGTTGTGTTGCGTGTACGTCGGTGTTATTTCTGTACCTGGAGCTTTATTAATAGTGATGCTCTATAGTAAAGCATTGGCACACAGTTCTGGGCAAATCAATGTATCTTACGCAGCTCGCGTGGACTCTATAACAGTTATGTTCGTCGGTGTGAAGTAATGCTTTAGTTGTGTGTATGTTGCAGGTAAATAGGAAAGATGAATCGCGATATTCGTGTTACTTTCATAGACAGAGCCGAATTAAACTGCCTTATGCAGTTTAATTAACTTGATTTCACAAGTGCAGTTATATTCATCTAATGCTAATCTAAACAGATTAATGGATTGTTAAATAACGGAAAAGCAGTTCTTAGTTGATTTCACGAAATTTGTTTTTTGATGTCGAACAATTCTGTATAGTTTCTACCATACATCGCAGTTCGCCATGTCTGCGTTTAATATCCTATTTGTCTCCTTGAAATAGGGCACTTTAATTGATATTATTCTCCCAAATCGCTACTTTTTGAACTGTATGGGGTGTAGTCGAACTTTTTGCAAGAATTGTCGATATTTGTGTTACTAGCATAGACAGGGCCGGATTAAACTGCATTATGCAGTTTAATTAACTTCACAGGCGCAGTTTATATTAATCTAATGCTAATCTAAACAGGTTAATGGACTATTTAAATAACTGAAACACGATTTCTTAGTTGAATTCGAATTGCTGCATTCAATATTTTGTCACACTGACATGAAAGTTTGAAATCAAGAAGCTGTTTATATTTGCACTTTTTATGTAGAACTCGCCTATCATCACTTTCTTGTTTCTTGTACACAACTGTTTTTTCCTCTATCTTCCATATAGTATCGGTCGGTCCACTACGCTGAGTGTATTACATTTGAGAATGCTCAGATCTTTGGCCAAAACGAGATTTATCTTCTTGAAATAGCTCTGACTTCCTGATTTGTTGCGTAGAAATATGTTACAAATATTGCCTCTGAACTTACTCATATTCCTCAAACTGTGAATACCGTTCTCATTTGGGAAGGCATCCTAAGCATTTTTTAAAAACATTTGATTCAGTATAGAAGAGCACTTCAGTTGATTAATTGTTTCTCACTAATTCACTTCTTTCTTCTGCGGGCATTTTCTACAAATATATCTATTGTTCTGCAAACAAATATACAAGATACAAATATATCTAGTATCTTGGAACAGTATTGCCTTGTGTTAATTTTCATCTAACCAAATGGGGGTTTTTGCAGTATATAATTTCGGCACACTTTGTTTTTGTCCTCCTGGCAAATGTACTAATTGGATGGAGAGGTGGAATCACTTGACAGATTTCTTATAAGAATTTAAATACGGAATTTCAATATGATCCGTTAAGCCCGAGTGACGGAACTACGTGCATAACTGAACGGACGAAAGAAATTTCATATTATACTTGTATATACATTTTGTGAAGCTGGGTTCTGTTTTTGTTAATGACTGGTGTTAATATTCAAGAATATTATTAACGAAAATTTTGACTTATTTATTTTACAGATTTCTCTGCTGTGTAATTATAGACTTTTTCCTTGTAGTTTCTGAGAGAAAAACACTGCTTTTTCCGTTTGAGACCGGCTAATTAGTCTCAGTAGAAAAGGTCTATTCTTTTAAAAGAACCGGTTAGAACATGCCATGGAACGTTCATATTCAACATAGCATTTTCCTATTTTCGCCTGCCACTTATAAACCACGTTTTTATCCCTAGACTTAGTAGGCAATGATAAAAACAATTGGCCTCTTCAGGTATTTTCCAACTGAAGCATGATCCTCATTACATAGTCTAGGTGCAGTCCATTAAAGTAATATTTTGGGAATGGAATTAAGCGTGGATATAATGTGTTGTGGTTCCGTAAATCCATTGTCGTCGGTTATTGGTCTTTTCGGTGCATATAAGAGGAAAAGTTATTCTTTGAGGGCTTAACCGCAAATGAATTTCATTTCAACATAATTAAAAATTTAAAAATCACGTAAGTTAAATTTCAAATTAATAAAATTAGAATGATAAACTCATTTAATTATTATTTTTATTATTACTGAATATGTGCAAAATATTTATAATTATATTGTATATATCTATATATATATATATATATTGTTAAAACAGTCTGGAAACCCTATTTTAAAGATCAAACGCATAAATTTTTCAGTTGCCATTTAGACCTCCAGTAAGCGTCACAGCAAGCGTGAAATTCATCTGTCACTTAAAAATCAACCACAAACATCCATTCATACTGAACCCGCAGCCTGTAGGTTTCAGAATAGGTACATTAATCACTGAGCCGATAAGACCTGCTTAGTGCAGTGGAAGGTTGAAATTGTCTTGAAAAACCATGTTTAGTTTCTAGAGTAGTTTTACCGTGATTATCCAGCTCCTAGTTCACATGTGCTGTAGTTTTTTACACCCTTCATATCCGAAGGGTGTAAAAAAGTTAGCATATCCGATCTCCATCCAACAGGCTTTGGGTATTGGAACTTCTTTGGGAGATGGACCGAGTCCTTCCCTCTTTATCCCTTCATCTGATTTTAGCTTGTGTATGAGAGGATTATTGTGGGTGAATTACCTGCTCATTATAAACTGTATTAACTTTATCTTGCTATGGAGGATTTTGGTTTTTTATGTTTGAAAGGTTTGTAGTCTGCTGCCTGTTGAATTAGCCGATTTGGGTGATTATCTGCGTCTGTGAAGAATTTTTCTCCAATGCCTGTCATGTAGGTCTTGATATCTGGAAGGTTGGCTTCCTGGTGTAACTGGAGGTTTCTCATGAACCAAGGGGCATTAAATGCCATTCTTATGCCTTTGTTCTGGATCGTCTGTTATCTGTTGATGTTGCTTTTAGCTGTGTCCCCAGGTTGGTGATGCGTAAGTGAGTTGTGGTCTTATCTTGCCTGCTATCTTGCCTACAGATTTATAGAGGAGGATTTTGTTATTTATGTTTAGGAAGCTTTTCCTATTCAAAAGTGAATATAGCTATGCTATTGTCTGACTTGCTTTGGTGGAGATACTATTTATGTGTGTCCTGAAATTTAGGTCTATCAAGATGAACTCCTAGATATTTGGTAGAGTTGTGCCAAGGGATGATTTTTCCAAACATTTGTATGCTTGTGTTCGGTTCTGCTTTACGTCTGGTGAAAAGTACTACAGAGCTTTTTCCTGGATTGATGGCAATGCGCCATTTGGTGTACCAGTCCTCTAATTCGTTGACTGCTCTCTGTAGCTTGTTTGTGGCCAGATGTGGACGGAGGGATCTGGCTATGATAATTGTGTCGTCGGCATAGAGAGCGGTGATGGATGAGGACAACTTGGGGAGGTCTGCCATGTATATGGAGAAGAGTAGGGGAGATAGCAGAGAGCCTTGTGGGACTCCTGCCATGACTCTCCTTTCTGTGGATCTGATTCCATTCAGTTTTATTTTAAATTTTCTGTTACTGAGATATGATTTTCTAAGTAGAACTAGTGGTATTGGGATTCCTACTTGGTGTAGCTTAAAAATTAGACCATGACCAAATTCTATCAAATGCTTGTGTTATGTCCAAGAAGATTGCGCCAGAATGTTGGTGCCATTCATACCCTTGGGTGATATATTCAATGATTTTGTAAATGTGGAGGGTCGTAGATTGCCGTTTTCTGAATCCGAATTGCTCGTCTTGTGTGACTTAGTTGTTATCTGTTGCTTCTTGAATTCGTGTTAGTATAGCGCGTTCGGCTATCTTGTCTACACATGATAGAAGGCTGATAGGCCGATAGTTCTGTGGGAATTGTGCATTTTCCCCAGAATTTGGAATTAGGAAGACATCTGCAAGCTTCTATCGCTCTGGGAAATAATTTAGTCGGAGGATGGCATTGGTGATGGTTACCAGATGTATAACCCCCTTTACGTGGGAGTAGCTTGAGCACCTTGTTCCTTTATACCATCTGGACCTGGAGCGCCTTTTTGTTGTTTTGTTTTCTGTTGGTGACACGGATTTGTTGTTGAATTGGAGTCAGGCGTTTTTGAGTTATTTTACGCGCTTGGGTGTGGATTTTTCTTATGAAGCTTAAATCTACATTGGCATAATTGGGACTGCATTGTCTTCCTAAGCTGTCTGCAAATGCTTCTACCTTTTCCTCGTCACTGTAGGGGACTCTATATTCTCCTTGGATTGGGGGAAGCGTGTTACGTTTTGAACGAAGTGATCTCATCATTCTCCACAATGATTGATCCCCTGTGTTTAATTGGTGTATTTTGTTATTCCAGAGTTGTTACGGTGATCCTTTAGGGCATACCGAACCTGGTTTGTAGCTCTGCTGCCTGCTTATCTGCAGGATTCAGTGTTCTGTAATATTTTCTTCTTAACCTGTTTTTCTCTCGGATAAGACATTTTATTTTACTGTTGTAGTACTAACAACAGTAAAATTAACACATAACCAAATAAACTCCTCTAGGAGTTTATTTGGTTATATGTGTTACCTGTGATACTGTTGTTAGTACTTGCTTTTCAAAGGTTTTTACTGATTTTTCTATTCCTTCAGTAGATATTATATGTGGTACTGGGCCAAGAATTTCCTGGAAGGCTGAGGGAAGTTGTTTCCAGTTTATAAAGGTGGAGGTATTTTCCGTTAAATCTTGTGTGGTGCCTAGTTGCAATATAATGGGGTTGTGATCAGAACTTAATTAGTTGACCGCATGTATTTGATAGCTGTGCGCTATGTTTTTTTAATATAGCTATATCAAGTACATCAGGACGTCCGGTTGCTCCATAGTGTGTTGGTTCTGTGGGTCCTATTATTGCTATGTTTCGTGAAGTAGTATAAGAGTTGAGTATTCTTCCGTTGATATTTGAGTTTCTGCTATTCCAGGCTGAATGTTTGCCATTAAAATCTCCAGCTAAAAGTACTGCTTTACCTGCATTTAGTATTTCGTCCAGATCTGATTCTAGGAGTTTTTTTTTTATCTGGGGGGGGGGGGGTTGTAGGCTGCAAATACCATGCTACTGCTTGTGTTCTCCATGTGTATTTCAATTCCTGTTGTTTCCATGTGTTCTGTTTGAGGTGTGGCGATTGCGTTGTGTTTTATACTTCTTTTAATGAAGATGGTAGTTGTTGATTCTTGTCTTGTCAGATGGACGCAAGTGTGTTTCATTACAAAGGTGATGTTTGCTAGGGTTTCTGCCGCGAATTCCTGTAGTTCTATTGCTTTGTTGGGTAGTCCGTTAGCATTCCAGCTGAAGATCTGTAGAGAGTTGGGTTTTATTTTGCTTTTATCCATTAAGGATTGCAGAGAATAAAATCTGTGTGTTTTAGAATGATGTCCTTGGCCTCTTGTGTTAGGTCAGTTTGTCGGAATTCTGCAAGCATCTCTCCTATGTAGCTTGTTATGTTGAGGAGATTGGTCTTGCTGGTTTGCTGTGGGCGGTTTGTTTTGGGTTTGGAGTCTTGTTGTTGGGTTGGTCTTGCAACTTCTGCATATGTTCTTCCGTTTGTTGTGGAGGCTGTGATTTGTTGGGTGGGTCTGCTTTCTTGCATGGGCTTGCTGCTTTGGGGTTGTATCTTCTGGTTTTGGGGATGTGCTGTACACCCTATGTTGGTGGGGTGTGGGCCCCGCAGTTAGCACATTTCACTGGCTGGGTGCGTGGTTTCTTGCATTCTAGTGTGACGTGTTTTCCTCTGCATTTCACGCATCGGAATTCTGCTTTGCAGCATAGCTGTGCATGACCGAACTTCTGACATCTGTGACATTGTGGATTTGCGTCTCAGAGATTCTACTTCTATAATTAGGTCGCAGATGGTTTGGAGGTCGTATATATCTTTCTGGTCTTTGAGATTTCGACTAGGATCAAGGGGTAGGGAGTCTTGTCTGCTCTATGCATTCGGCTTACTTTAATGGGGTTAAATCCTTTGTTATGTAGGTCTGTGGTGACTTCTTCTGTTGATATTGTTTCTGTGATTCCTCTTAGTACTACTTTCAGATGTTTGTCGCTGTTGAGTTGGAATGTGTGATACGGTAGGTTGTTATCCAAGAATTTTGTTATGTTTCTGTAGTCTGTCGATGTCTTAGGTTGAATGCGTATTCCTTCCGTGTTTGTTGCTTTTGTGAAAGTGATTCCTGTTGTTTTCAGAGCGGTGGCGATCGATGTCCAGTGTTCCTTGGCCCTTAGGATGACTGGGGATATTATTTCCTTTGTCTGTTTCTGTTTCTCTTATTTTGGGTATTTCTGTCGTGTTAGATATTTTTCTTTTCTTTTGTACTTTCTGGAAGTCTGTGTGCGATTTGCTGTTGGGTAGACGTTGCTGTGTGTTGCTTGTTCTTCTGATTATGTCAAGAGTGCTAAGTCTTGTTGAGGGTGTGTGTTGTCTTCGTTGTTTTGGTCGCCCATGATGTCGTCTGTGACTGCTGCGGGGGGAGGGGGAATGTGTCGTACAGTTTTACCTTCCCTGGCCAATTATCGTTTAAGAATTTTCCTAATCTTAGGAACTCTCTGTAAACGTCTTCGAACGTTAGGGGCTTTTCCATGGTCTTGGTATTGCTAAGTTAAATAGAGAAATGGCTGCTACTTATCTTAGTAAGTGTTTCTGAGTTCTGGCACTCAGGAACGCTCCTGTAGTCCTTTTTGTAATAAGGTTCCAATACTTTGAGAATAATCCGTAATCCTGAGACACGAATATACACTATTTTCATCAGAATATCAGTAAATCACTCGGCATTAATAAAACTCTGCCACGTTCGCTACAAAACTACTCAAAAAAAACTAGGCTTTGGGCATGGATGTTTGTGATTGTCTTTATATAGGTGGAAGATGAATTTCATTGCTCGGTGTGAGACCACCACCCCTCTTATTGAAGGCCCGAAGTGGCTTGAAAAAGTTTCAAGTTTGGTCTCTACAGCAGGGTTTCCGGACTATGTAAAAAAATAAATCAATAAATAAAAATGGGGGTGATCCCTAGCCCGCCCACGGTACGAATGCTACAGGTTTACAAGTAAACCTTTCTTGAGTGGGAACCAAAAAAAAGTTATGCAATGTAATATTTCACGTGAAGTAACTCGGCATATAGACAAATTGTTGCTTTATCTTCTCCACTTCTGCATGGTTGATTATCGTGTATTTAAGTCGATAAACATTTATATTAATTTTTTCCTCTCTCTCGCTACTGTTGATGGTCATTATCTTGATCGCTAAAGTCGTGATCACCAGCACTGTGTAAGTATCATCCGGTTGATTCCAACACATCAATAACTAAGCAGTTAGACATAATTTTATGTGATGACGAAAATTCAGTCAGATATGATTTGCAACAATAATTAAATAGCTGCCACACCACGATTGCTGTATCAGAAACACATTTATCAGAAAATAGCGCACTCATCAGAACCGAAAAACTTGCCTATATTTAATATCGTGACATTAATGATACCTAAGGAGAAAACAATTCTTTACTCCTAAAAACAGTTCTCCTTATAGGTAATACTTCATGTCGTACTTTATTTTCAGAGAGCAAAAAATTTAACACGGAGAAATAATGCCATCGATAGTTTCAAACTCTTAATTCTGCTCGCCACAAAAGGAAAGTCACCTAATGTCGTATTTCCACCTTATACTGTATTTGTGATTTTTATATATGATACTAAAAATAAATAAATAAAAATAAGCCTTCAATTGTAATGTATTTTTGATTCCGAAACGAAACCTAGTTGATTTGAATTGCGCACATGCTATAGTTTCACGTTCACGATCCACATGCGTCCATTGAGTCCCCCCCCCCCCCCCTGCAAAATTCTTTCTTAGCACGTTACCTTTTAATGTTGTGATCTGCGAACTTTTGGTATATCATAAAATTTGTCATTTGGTGTTATTTTTAATATTTCCATATTTTTCACTGATATCGGAAAATTATTGGTATGAAAATCAGTTTATTAAATTTTTAATCCATATTTTTACTTGCAGTGCTTGAAATACTTGAATTTCATAAATAAATTAAATCATTGCTTGTATATAAACGCTAAATGCAAACATTCTTAATACCATTCAGAAAACTCAGATTTCTTTGTTGAATTAATTTTTTCCCAATCAGTGTTGGGATTGATAAGCCAGTTTTTATAATTATGTTAATACTATCCGTTCAGTTGCTTTCCTAGCTGACATGGGGAGGTACTATAAAGAGCCAAAAGGCTATTTTTCCGGCGGCGTAAATTAAGTTAAGGGGATAATAAATCCTTCATTATTTTAAAGCCGGATACGAAACTCGGAGATCGAAATCTAAGTGTATCATGCCGAAGAACTATCGGCGAGTCCAAGCGTAAGTCAACACCTGGGTAGTACAACACTAGGGCAACTCGGAGCAAAGGTGGAGCAAGATCAATCACTGTCCTTAATATTTTCTCATAATGTAAAACGCAGCTCCTAGGAAATGTATTACTGTTTTACATTATGAGGAGAGGTCACTACCCAGACCGGTTTCGACCTTTACCCAGGTGTTGACTTACGCTTGGATCGCCGATAGTTCTTCGGCATGATACACTTAGATTTCGATCTCCGAGTTTCGTATCCGGCTTTAAAATAATGAAGGATGAAACCTCAATAAAGGTCGAAACCGGTCTGGATAGTGACCTCTCCTCATAATGTAAAACAGTAATACATCTCATAGGAGCTGCGTTTTACATTATGAGAAAATATTAAGGATAGTGATGGATCTTACTCCACCTTTGCTCCGAGTTGCCCTAGTGTTGTACTACCCAGGTGTTGACTTACGCTTGGACTCGCCGATAGTTCTTCGGCATGAAACTCTTAGATTTCGATCTCCGAGTTTCGTATCCGGCTTTAAAATAATGAAGGATTTATTATCCCCTTAACTTAATGGGGAGGTACTGTATATTATGTCTGTAGACTTATATACAGTACCTCCCTGTTATGTTTATTATGTTCACAGGACCATGTTTATAGTGAAAACCTAGTTCCCTAGTAGTTAAAAAAATAAATAAATAAAAACCTTCTGGTCTCCTATGGGTAAGTCTAGCTGATGTTCTCGTTATAATATTGCTTGTATAAGCAACTGGGTTTCCTCAATTGCAACTGGGTGAAAGCTCTTGCCATAAAAGAAAGCCTTTTCATTCAGATTCCTTGTTTTACTAATATGTTGCGCTCGTAGAAATCTGTTGCACCGATTTCAAAAAAGTATAAATATGGCCAGTGATGTACATGATATATATGGGCGTGAAGGCAAGCCCGTTTTCCCACCCTATTCTGTGTATTATTTCTAACATGAAGTTATTCTTGGAGTTGAATTTACAACTGAAACGATGCCTTATAAATATATGATGTGCATTGTGACTATATATTGCCAGAAAATATTTATTTTAATATTACATTATGTGCTTTAACTTGATCGAAAAAGTTAATGATCGCATTCGCGACCCGTTACCTTTCAGTTGGAGAAACCTATATGGGGGGGGGGGGATTATAAAGGCTTTAAGCAGAAGATGAATTAGCCAGTCTTCACACGTAGAGTTTTCAATCTCCGAGCAAGCTAATTGGCTTCAGAATACACAGAGTTAACAGATTTAAAATACTGATTTTTGTTGTTTCTGACCTAATTACAATCAACCTAACCGAAATGTTCATTAATGTTCGCTCAGCTTTTTGTATTATTTCTTTACTATACATAGGCGGGGAGAGAACACGGGGCATCCATGGAAGTTAAGATGTTCTCAGTCAAGAAAGGGGTAAGAGCTAGATTTTTCTCCCAGAGAGCAGTGAGTGAGTGGAATAATTTGCCCTTAGGAGTAGTGAGTGCATATAGTGTAAATGAATTTAAAGGAAGGTATGATAGCTGGGTTGGGTAATTTACAGCCTCCCTCGATGAGTCCTTGACTTCCTGGAGGTCTCAGATAATAATAATGATAATAATTATATAAATTCACAGTTACTGGTGTGGAGTTGAGATTTTAGTTGCTACAGCTTGAATGAGCTAACCTTGTGGCCAAAGGATAACGGTTTTTATTTTAATGTGCTCAAATGTAAAGTCGCTCACTTTTAAACTTTTTCATTATAATCTGTGTATTGTATATTGTAATGACTGCTGGAAATTGATGTTGCCAAGGATCTGGGAGTTATGTTAGTTAAACATAAATTTAGTTAGTTAGGAAATTTCCGAAATCCGGAGGCATTATTGCAAAAATTAGTAAACAGCATAGAAGATCACTTTGAATGCTTAAAAATATGGTAACTAGTGGGGGCAGAAGTTTTTATTCCTCTTTATAAGGCTCTGATACATCCACATCTGGACCACTGTGCTCATATTTGGTCGCCTGGGTTTCTTCAATGTGTGTAGGTGGTCGAGAGGATTTGGACTATGGAATGTTCTGTATAGGAAGCGATTGAAGATTTGTGAGTTACAAAAATTGGCAGATAGACGGAAGAGAGGAGATATGATAAAAGGGCATGATATGATGTGACAAAAGGTCATCATTGGAAGTTGAGTAAATTGATATTAACAAGGATGCGAGGTTTAGATATTTCGCTTCAAGGGTGGTGAAATGAATGGAATGAATTTACAGTGCTACTTCAGTGAGTCAATTTAAGGAGAGGTGTGATAGGTGTTCTATGAATAATGGTTAGTGTGTTCCTCTGGTGAAATTCGGCTGTATTCTTGTAGGTAGTATGTTGTGAATGATTTTTGGGGAGGGGGGACGTGATTAGTCTTTAGACTTTATAAGTTGTGATTGTCTAATAATAATCATTTGGGACTACGTTAAGAATTGTGGTGGGAAGGAATTTTCGCTTGCATTTGCAAAAAAAAAATCGAAAACATTATGTGTAAGTACTGATGTAATCATTGGTGACATTAGTGTGGAGTTTCTCTTTGCCTGAACTCAGTAAATTAGAAGCTCATTGGCATTATTCCATCTCATACATCCTTTCCTTGGAATAAGTGCAATCAGAATCTTTCAACTAGACCAGGGGTCGGCAAACTTTTGAGATGGAAGAGCCAAACCTGTCCCTCAACAATTTAAAAATTATTCGAGAGCCATAAATATATTTTTACAAAAAAAGAAAATTTAAAGTAATATTATAGTAAATGTATAGTAATATAACAAGTTATAATATTAATTATATCTTTATTAAATGAAGAAAAAATCACACGGACGCCCAATAGAGGGAGCCCGTGCGCTGCGCTCATTTATTAGTCACTTTGTTGCTCTGCAAATGACCTCAGATGTCGAGGCATCCTAAATCCTAATTAGTCACCATTATGTTGAGTAAAATCCTTTAAAAATTTTATAAATAAAACTAAGATGGTTTTATTTTCATTTTCAATTTTACTTCAGAGCCACATGTGGCTCGCGAGCCGCAGTTTGCCGGCCCCTGAACTAGACAAAAGAGAGCGGGCTGAAGAACAACATTGCATATATTGTGTCAGTTCCAAAATCTTATTCTAATTTTGTTTTCATAATCTTAGGGTAGCTCCGGAGTTTCATAATTTGAAACTCTGGGGCTACCCTAAGTGTCGAGTCATCAGAATTCAAGGAGAACGGGCCTACCAGTCCGGAACTCGGGGGGAGGGGGCTTTCAAGTCTTCAAAATTCGCGTCATCAGAATTCAAGGAGAACCGACCTACCAGTCCAGAACACGGGGGAGCGTCAGGGGAGTGTATCCCCCCTAGTTATGAAATAAAATTGCTAATGTTTTAGATTTGAGAAACGAAAATTTTAAAATTAGACTGAAGTGTGTGTGGAGAGAGAATTAAGCAACTGCTTATTTAAAATAAAAATAAAAAATCTTTCGAAGGACTCTGTAACCCCTCGAGAGCTTGTCCCCTAGGTGGCGGATAAGGGAGCCCACCAGATATTATGGGGTGGTCCGAATATATTGAAAAAGGACTCGTGGACCAACAGGGTCAATCATCTTATCTGGATCTATCATCTTCCTCTACTTTGAGGAAGATCCACTCATTTTAATCTTTCCTATAAGGCCTTATTATCCAACTCTTCTTATTTTATGATCCTTGTGCTATTTGAGTACTTGAGGACTATAGGGCCTTTCCATTTATGGCCTATATTTCTGGCCCCTCTAAAATCTACACTTTCCTCTTCAATATATTCCATTCCTCCTGTGGGTTTAAATTTGAAAGACGGCAAGCACAGAAGCCTTAAGGTATCAGCCCTACCACTGTACTATCCATCGCTAAGCAACTTGACATGGAGAACATTAATTTACTTCTAAGCCAATAGAGGAAGGTATTCCAAATGAATCTATGAAAAACGACTCTGGAATGGAAAAGGTAAAAAAGCCAGGACGTCCTTTCCTTTAAAGAGATGCGATGACTTATAAGCCGGAACAGGCCACCCTAGGCCTAAATCCTTGAAAAGCGCGACGATGATGAAAAAAAAAAAAAAAAAAAAAAAAAAAAACCTCTAGCATACCAAGTAAGTTGTCTTTCACTATTATTTTATAAAGATACGGGGATTTTATTGCATTGTAATAGTCAGTGAAATACCACTTTCTCGGTATGCTAGGATTTATTTATTTTACATAAACAGTTTCTTGCTTAATTCTTTCTCCATCCACTTCACTGCTATAATTTCAGCGTAATTTTACAAGTTTTTTCGCTTTTCAAATCTAAACAACATTAGCCTTTTATTCTGCCAATTTTCTAGTCAAGAATTCATTGTTTGTTTGCCGGTAACCAAACTTGAGATAAAAAAAAGAATAATAAATCAGCACTTTGAAAACTCTTTGTTCAGTCAGCATAACATTTAAAAAAAAAAAAAAAAAACTTACGAACGTAGTGTTCTTAATCAGTGTTAAGAGTATAAAAACCACATCTATCAATTTATATTTAAACTAAAAATTCTTTATATCTAAAAGCTACTGTCCCAATTTGACATTAAACCGAATTACTATACTTTTTTGTTGTGGTGGTTTGTTTGTTTGTTTCGAAAATTATGAAGCAAATTTACGACCACTGTTACTTCCGGATGCCACAGTTTGACGAAGTAAAATAAATACGTCTCAAGGATAAAAAAATGCATAGGTGAAATGTTTCGGAACACGAATCATAAAAGGGTCTTCACTGAAAACAACAGAAGTAATACAGAGTTTTGACATGCAAGTACAGTATTCTTTAAAGCTTTAGACAACTCATGTGCAGTAGACAGACGTAAATATTATTCAGTCCCTTCAGCTTCAATTTTGTGTATCAGAATTTATCCTAGTTTCATAATTTCAATTCATAATTGAAAGAGTCCAGATTTTCAAGAGTTATTCCGGGTTGACGATTTATTGTTACCATGTCTTTGAAATAAGATTTGTTGGCATGAATCATTATATAAAACATTCCTCGTAGTATTACTTAATTTGGGTAGGTCTAACAATGTATTTGTTTACTGTTAACTTTTTTTCCCTTTTCTGCTAGGCAAATTTCTGTTGTCTCTGAATCCATCTGGGAATTCTTGACGAGGAAGATATTCATTGTATATATCTTATAAAAATGTTTACTAAATCAGAGCAGAATTAATAGTTTTTATTATATTACTTCTTTAAAATGTCATCACTTTTTTGTGCGTCATTGCATTCCAAATTATTTGTGCATTCTGGGGAAAGGCTTTGCTTTTGTTTCTCTTGTTTTCTCACACTGTCCTTGCTTTCTTTTTATCATTTCTTGTTCCCTATGTGGTGGATTTAAAGTAGCCTGATGCGACGGACACCGCTGTGTAGAAAGGTCTGTATTGACGTCATGTGCACGTGCACAGAATACGTTTCTCTTCATTCGTTCGTTTTTGACGGGCGAAGAACCGTAAGCTTTTTCGGCTGCACTTGCCAGCACCGGTGCTGTTATAGTACGACAGTCCGTTGTTAAAAATTGTGTTACAGACTAAGGAAGAATGTGTTTTGAATTTACTTCCACCCAGTCCCGAATTAAAATACTACAAAAAATGAAAACGTAATGATTTGTTATTAAGAATAAATCATGTTTTTGTTGCAAAAGAAGTTCAAATAAAATTTATTAAGATTGCAAATAACAAGCGAGACTCATATAATGAACGGAATATAGTAACTCCTCCTTTTGACAACTCATGGGCAAATGGGCTGTTTTATTATTATTTTAAATCCCTGGAGTTGCCTTCACCGTGGGAGATATAGCATAATTATTTACATTATCTAGTCTTTCCCTTCTTACGTTTAGTGTAGCGATATGACAAGGTCCACCCATCTCCCTCTCGCGCTGGTATTCTTTTCATCTTTCTTAGGTACCCAGGGAAATTTGCTAGGGGTGACCTCTTGATTTACCGTCATTGTTTCCAGATATGTCATCCATTCTACTCTTTTGGTCAGATAGATTCATGTCACGTTTCATTGTGGTCCTATGAATGACTATTAGTTTGGTTTTTCACATAATTTCTAGATTTTATCAGTTTAATTTCATTTTTAATTTCCTTAATTTTTGTTTTGTTTTGGCGTTTTTGAAGAAGCGCTCAATATTCTAAATGAAAATTGGTTTTGCAGTACTTATTTGATATGACGCCACTTGTTGACTGCCTGTAAGGTTTTTTTAATGCAGCTCAGCATTGTTTCTTTTCTTTTTTTTTAATCCTTTTCTCCATCCTTGGTCAAGGATGGAGAAAAGGATTAAAGAAAAAAATCTCATGAGCAGATATATTCAATGAATATATCTGCTCATGAGAGAGAAAAAGATATACGGATTTATCATAAGCTACTGAGATAGGAGTGATGTTAGCTTGCTCCACCTTTGCAATGAGTTGCTTGGTGTTGTACCACCTTACCCCAGTCTTGAAGATACTTTCAGGCACAAACTTTGTTTGCTCACACTTGGATAAAGGATTAAACTAAATTTATTATAGTCTAACAAGTGAAATATAAACTTTCAACATGTAAATTTCTCTTTACCCAACAGCAGATGGTGCAGATTAGGACTTTTGTTCTTGGTGTTATCCAATATGATTTTTAAAAATCATGATGGTCTACACAAAGAACATAGTGATTTATATTGTTTCCACTAATAACTAATTGTTAATGTTTGCATAGTGTGTGTCAAATTGTGCTCTGCAGATGCTGAGTATAAAACCTACCAGATATTAGTCTGGTAGTCTCTAATGGGATTCAAACCTAGAGCCTGTTGGTTAATGAGCTGGCGATGACACTATGCACGTGTCCAACCTGGCCAACAAGGGTCATCTGTAGTCACTGACTAGAGGAAATTCTAAGTGTTTTTTTTTTTTTTCTCAGCTGGTTTATGGGATAGTTTCTGTGGCATAGCAAGTAGGATGTTTAGCATTTGAGAAAAAATCAACCTTAAAACATGTGCTAATTCAGCTAGTAGTACTTGTTAAATGAGATTGTGGCAGTTGTATCTGTACTCTTGTTACCTATAATTTACAGATCATCATTAGAAATGAACTCAACAGTACCGTGATGACTAAAGATGGAAATTAGTCTTCAGAAGATTTTTAAATGTTAGAGCTAAAAAAGTTCTGCCCACTCTCCCAAAGAGAGTTCTTTGGAAAATAAAAAGGTGTTAAGAGGATTGATGATTCTTGTAATAAGAGTAGTTAGTTACTATAGGACTTGGTTTTAGAATCAAGGGCAGTACTTACCTCTTAAGCAAATACGCCACTATTGTGTGATCTAGCTGAATGTTATTACATCATTTACATCTTCCTGAAATGAAATTAGGTGAAGTAATTACAATACTCTGTGATTACTTCATCAATTAGTATAATGAAGAAATATGACAAAAAGATATTTTCTTGCCCCACATTTGCTATAGTTTTGAATTCTTTTGATTATGAATTCAATATTATAACATAATTAGTATCAATTTGATAAAAGCTTTGCATTCTCAGTGGTAAGAACATCCAGTGATGCTTACCAATTGCTCTTCTCAAGATGTACTTCTCTTCTGTATGTTTCTTCCATATATTCATATAATGTGACATATAAGTAATGCCGGTAAATGAAATTTTGTGCAACAAGGTTGGAACAACATTCACACTTTTTGTTTCATTCAGTTTGATTTCAGAAGCTTAATTAATTCAAATATTCTGGAATGTATCATGAACAGTTAGAAATATATTTCTTGATACTTCTCAGTCTACTGCCTTGGTTTCTTTGGATAGGTCATAGCTTCAGCTTTCCAGTCATTTGAAATCCTTGTGAGGTTCATAATAGTGATAAGGAAAGTTGCACTGTGAAGTTTCATTTCTTAATTCTTTTTCAGCCATTCCATATTGACCTAAACATGACATTTAGCCTTATTGTTTGGTTCTTTGTCTCATAAAACATTTTCATTAGAAGTATCTAAGATTTCTGAGACATCCTCCCTCTTCTAGTTTTTTTAATAATGCTGCAAGTCATGGCACCCCAAGCTAAGTATTGGAGTGCATCACTGGTGCTTTTTATTACAAAAATCATTATCATTAGTGCTCCCAGTTCAGTATGTCGTAATTTTTACTCTAGCAGAAATTAGTCTGCCGCCATTATTCGATATGGGTATTCATCTTAACACATCTGCATATTTGAAATGATTGGAGTGGAGTAATTCAAAAATAGTGAAAAACAGCAGCGACAACAAAAAAAAAGTTTTAAGATCTGTTTCATAAAATTGGTAATCATGTATTTAGATTTCATAAATTAAAGATAATACCAAGAAATTACATACTTGGTCTTATACTTTATACTCCAGGAAATTATACACTTGGTTTAATCCTTTATCCTTGGTTTAATCCTTGATACTTGAAGTATTATTATTAGTTTGCACCTTGACATATTTAGATTTATTTTATTGTAATGTCTGTCTCACTTGAATGGAATTATATAGGAACACAAAGGGGGGAAAAATGTGTCAGAAACATATATTGTAATAACCTCTCATCTTTTCCCAACTCGAAACTTTGGAGTATCCTTTCTGATGTTTCAGATAAATCTGTCTGAAAAGAATTTCAAAAAATATGAGAAAAACATATAAAATATGACAACTTATGTCGATCTGTTTCTTATCACTAAGCCAGACTCTTGAAGTTGTCATCAAAATGAGTTTACAATACAGCTTAGTGTCCATAGCCTTGTCCACAACTTTACAGTAGTGTCTTTTTGAGCTGCTCCAGCATTAGAACCTTATGTTGCATATAGAACATGGCATCCTTGACTTAGCTGACATTCTTGTGCAAGCATTGCTATTGAAATTAAATCTCTCCAACAGTCAACACTATGCTCTTTATAAATTATGTAAAAGACAAACATATAGTTACTAGAGCTGATAAGGGCAATAGTATCTTGCTCCTCAGTATCACAGAATGCAGTCAGCAAATGAATGTGTTGCTCAAAGACTTGCACCACTTACAGACTTTAATTCTCAGATGAAAATATTCAAGAGACTGCTTAAAAATGTCACTAATTCAGGGATCCAAGAGACTGCTTAGGTCCCTGAATTAGTTAAAGCTGAAACCTTATAGTTCTACCCCCCCCCACTTCTGCATATATAAAATTCATAAACTCTAATCACTCTAATCACGCATCTTTTGAATGATACTCTCTTTCTCAATTTATTTACAGGAAATCTATCCACATGAGTAAATACATGTGCCATCATCTCCCTCCCAACAATATATAGGATCATAAAAACCTTTAAGCGGACCTCCTTCCTCTGTACCAACAAGGCTTCCCTCACAGCTGAATAATAGTTATCTGTCATACCTTCCTATCCAATGCCTACAGTGGCAGAAACATTAACAAAATAATGGTCCCTCACATCACTTCAAATTCCTTTCATTGTACAGATTATACAGTAATGCTATTACAATTTCTTGTATTTGGGTAACCTTGGAAAAAATAGCCCATAGAGGTGCCGTAACTATTATATTCTGTTTACATGTTGCAGAATATGAAAATTTCTGCCATTTGCAGTGCATCTTAAAGTGCAGCATAATTTTTTTTTGTGGCTAGGCAAATTCAATTTTCACTTTATTGTACAAAGAAAATTCAGGCAGAGTATGGATATGATCTACCCAAGTGACATTATGTAGTGGCTAGGTTTACAGTTGTTGGAAGTTGATTTTAAATTGAGAAAGAAAGATAGCAGTAACAAGGCAAAGGCAATGGATATGAATTGCTTAGAGTATAACCATATCTATATTATTATTATTATCACACCTCCAGGGAGTCCAAAGACTCATCGAGGGAGGGCATCAACTCTTTGTCTCACTACTCCACCAACCTTCATCATCTCACACCAACGTCATCTACTACCGACTACCACCACTAGTGCTTTCACAGACAATCGCAAACATCCATGCCCACGGCGGAATTCGAACCCTCAGCCTTTTGGCTGGAGGTCGGATACGCTAACCACTTGGCCAACCTGTAAGATATACAGTAAGATTTTTAGCATAGCCTCAAAAATTCATTCTTTGGGGCACTCGAGCATCTTATAAATTGTAAACAATTTTGTTCAGTGCAGAATTACAAGAGCAAATGATAGAGGACATGTTTCATTGGAAATGCTGCTGTAGTTAATGGCATTGCATTTCTAAACCAAATTGGCTTCTCTGAGGAGGCCACCGCTTAGATTTTTGGTAAGTTGTGCTGACACAGTTGTCAAATCTGGAGAAGTACAAATCCATTATTATTTTATTTTTTGTATGAAACCTCCAAGGAGTCCATTGACTTGTCAATTGAGAACACTTTGCACAGCCCTTTGTCTCCACTAGTTAATCCTCCATCCACTGTCTAGATATTTTTATCTGTGACTTGTATGTCTTTGGCCAGTTTGCATGTATGTTGGATTAAAAATCTTAATTCTGAGAGAAAAACTTTGCCACCTCCATATAAGATTAGCTAACTCACTTTCAGTTTTTTTTTTTTTTACTATCCTTTCTTCCAGACCTAGAACCCACATTATTTCAGACATTAAATAAGAGTGTTAGGGACTACAAGATGGCGGCACTTCTTGAGCCGTCTCTCTTCACTGCGTGCCACTTAATTAGTGATAACCTTGGGTCAGCTATCTCTGATTGGGTACCAGTGGAGATTGAACTGCCCACTCAGTCTCCAAAAGTTAGATAGGGCTAAAAACAGCCTCGCCTACTCTCTATATATGGGAATAAAAAGGTGTTGGCTGAGCTGATTTCTTCCAGACCACCATTGGTTTGAAAGAAAGGATTTCTCACTGACCATCACTGGGATCCACTGTCCTACTACTGTGTTTGCCATGCAGTGCACCTGTGGATATCTGGAAAGGGGAGATCTGGTAGTCTTGCACTACTCTGACCTTTGCTTCGTCAAGATGGATGGTTCTAGATGGCCCAGATAGGATCAGTTGACTAGTGTGCTTGCCTGCAATTCTGTTCCTCAGTGCAGTCATTGCTTACCAGTGAGTAGATGTCCATGTGTGGTTCCATGGTGGGTGGAGAGCTCTGGTACTGAACAAACAACCCCTTGAGCATGAATTCTTCATCTCAGATGTTTCAGGACTTAACAAGCTCCCAACAAAGTACTGATACTTTAGATACACCATTTCATAACAGAAGTAAGAAACGTGACATCAGTATAAATGTACCAGTGTTTCTCATCATCCATGCAACAGGTGAAAATCCAATAGGGAAAATGTCACTCCTCTTTATTCAGAAAAGTCTAGGCGTGGCAGGATCTCCCAAAACAGTTAAAACTTATGTTGTGGTGATATTATTGTGGAAACAATATATCAGCAACACCCACAAAAACTACTCAGTGTACCATCAGTAGGTGGAATACCAATTACGTAACACCTCATAAATCACTAAATTTCTCTGGAGAAGTGATATATATCGGAATGGGATCTCCTTGATGCTCCAGATGAAGAGATATGTTTAGAGCTTAAAGGACATTGGGTATGTGAGATGCATCCTGATATATGTAGAGATGGTCATCTGATTTTAACCAGGCACAACATTCTTACCTTTGATTCAGTTAAACCACCAACATCTGTCAAAGCAGAATTCCTCAATTGCGTGCCCAAACTGCCTGCCATGGCTCGATGTGGTAGCAAAGAGCATGATAATAAATCTTGTTCTCCTAAGAAAGCTGTGTCAACCGTCACGGAGATCATCCAACCTATTGCCATGCATGTCAGATGTGGAAGGTTTTTTTTGTGTTTTTTTTTATAAAAAACATAAAAACAGAACAAAATATATCATATTAGGATGCAAAGAGGGAAGCTAACCTCCATCACTGCACTTGTCCTGAAATCCTCTTATACTGAGAAGGTGACATTTGAGAAAATATCAATAGCAACTGAAATCGGTATGTCTATTCCACCATCTGCTAATTTCACCATACTTGAATTTCATGATAATGAGTGCTACTCTGTGCAGCACATCAGTCACACACCTATGGTCTCCCTTCTGAAACATCTCTAAACATGATCCCATTCGATAAGAACCCACTTGTCAAGAAAATTATGTCAAGCATCTCACCTAAAGATAAACTATCAGATTCCCCATAGAAAAAATGGATACTTCTTATGGAAAAAATGGATATCCACTGAAAGTAAACTAACCAAATGGTGCTGACATATCAGATTGAACTCGATAATTTCATATTGCAACTGCCTCAGCCTATACTTCTCGTGGTCAGGCTTACATTTGATAGATGAATGTAAGCCTGACAAAGATAAGCCTGCAACATCTTGGAAAGCAGCTAAGTCTACAAAGCCAAAACAATAGGAAAGGATCTGCAGTGGAACTGTCATGAATTTTACCAAAATATTAATATCAAGGTTCTGCTGGGGAAAAAAAAAAGTGAAGAAACATATTTAAAACATAGTGAGGACCCAACCTTAAGGGATTTTACTATTGTTTATAAGGACAGAACTAGAGAAGGTCCTGCTCAAAGTGGACTGATTATTCTGGTGGGCAATCATATTTCTTTCCAGCATATCCATCTGAATACTGATCTTGAAGCAATAGCCATTTTCCTATCTGTGAGATTTCTTATTACAGTATGTTCCATTTATTTACCACCTGAATTTGAGCTAAATGAGATTGAACTCGATAATTTCATTCATATTGCAATTGCCTCAGCCTATACTTCTCATGGGTGACTTAAATGGACGTGAGACTTTGTGAGTTAGATGAATGGATGAGGTGGCACCACTGAGTAAATATTTGACAGTCATGACCTCTCCCCTCTTAATAATAGTCAGTATTTTCTTCCATATGCCTATATGACTGTATTCTGAAATAGATCTTATAATTTGCTCTCCTGCTCCCATTTTTCCACTGCTCATTTGGGATGTTGAAGGAAACATCTATGGAAGCAATCCTTTTTCTGTTGTTAACACTGTCATTACAGGAACCATGTTCTCCTACATGGGTGCCCATGCGGAAAATGGACCAGTTTACTGGAATTACTTTTTTCCCCATCTTGCAAACTTTAATCTAATGATAAAGCAATCAGTCAAACAACCTATCAGAGTTTGTCATAAATTGTATTGTCGAGGCAGCAGAAAAAAAAAAAAATCAAGATAGGGCATGGGGTATATTTTGTAGATACCCCACCATAAAAATGTAATAGCTATAAAACTTGCTGGAGCCAAAGCATGTTGTTGTTATTATTATTATTATAGGGAGTCCAAAAACTCATTGATGGAGAGTGTGCCAACAGCATCGGATGATCATCAGTTAATCAAGCAACCATTGCAAAACTTTTATAGGATAAAATCCAGAAAATGAAAGGTAGATACAGAACACACCATTTGTCTGCCTTGGAACATAATGGATGTTTCTGCTGATCCCAAAGCTGTTGCAGACACTTTGGGAGAAAAGTTTGCTAGAATCTTAGAAACAGCTTCATATACTCCTGAATTTTTAATGTAGAAAGTGGAATAAGAGAAACAGTCGTTAAACGTTTTACCAATAGGATAGAAATATACATTCAGGTATTTGTTAAGTAAGAACTAAAAAGTGCTCTTCTACTCACTCTCTCATGCCAGTGCAGTAGGTCCTGATGATATCTATTATAAGATAATAAAACATCTTCTATCATCTTTTGTGGATCTCCTTCTCTTACTATACAACAGAATACTTTCAGAGGAAAAGTTTCTGGATTCTTGTATAAATCAGTTGTCATTATCATCCCAAAAACCAAGAAAGGATTTAATACAAGCAAACAATTAGTGATCTATCAACTTGACCAGATGTCTCTGTAAGATGTAGAAATTGCTTATTGCCAAACTTTTCTGATACCTAGAAAGCAGTGAACTTCACTCTAACACACAATATGGCTTTCACAGACATCATTCAACATTGGAGCATTTGGTCTATTTAGAAATATGTATTAGAGATACAGTCCTGAAAACAAGAACATCTTGTTTTTCAATGTTCTTCGACATGGAAAAAGCTTATGACATAGTCTAGAGATATGGCATGTTAAAAGACCTCTATAATCTAGGTCTCCTTCCATTATTTATTAGACTTTCTAGCCTAGTCTTACAGAGTCTATATAAGCAGTGGTCTGTATGTTGAGGGTTGACTATTTACTGTCATTCTTGTAACATGAGAATCATTGAAGGATGATTTCAGCAATCAGTTGATCACATCTCTTTATGGACTCTTAGTAATGGGTTCAGGTTTTAAGCAGAAAAAAAAAAGTCTCTACATTTCTGCCAAAAATGCACTCTTCGCTCAGGTCCTTAGTTGAGAATCGGACAAGTATTATTCTGTTGTTAAAGAAACCTCTCATGGCACAAGTATCTTTTAAACAACAAAAAAGTGTATTATTTCAATAACAGCAGAAGCCAAGTTTTTAGGATTCATTGTTGACAGAAAACTCATGTTTCTTGCACACATTCTTCCACTGGAAAAGTACAAGAGAGCATTGAATCTTCTTTGTACTCTCTCCTCTTGTGAATGGGGGTGCAGATCAATCTACATCGTGCTTTGGTAATTGCAATTCTAAGCTGGATTATGGATCCGAAGGCTCTGTGAGGCAGAGGGCTTTCACTGGTTGAATCCTATCCATCATCAGGGATTACGGATAGCTACTGGTGCTCTTTGCACATCTCTCATTCAAAGTTTTTATGATGAGGTGAATGAGCCTGCTCTGTCAGTCATATAGGAACAGTTCTCTTAATTATGTCTCTTGAAGTCTCTTCCTGAGCATCCTATATGGACTAGCATCCTTTCTCTGCTTTGGGTGGCTCAGTATCATATACACCAGACTGTATACATCCTTTTGGTATAGGTTGATGTCCTTTTCCAATCTGATAAAGCCCCATTACATTTTGATAACCCAGCAAAATTCTTTCTCATTGAGTCATATCCAGGTAATTTTATCAGGAAATTAAACCTCATCACATGGCCTCTCAGAGGGCATCAAAAAATACAGAAAATAGTGTCCCATTTTAACACTATTTTCTGTGTTAAATGCACATTAATTTTTATGAAATCAAGATTGAAGTTCAAACCTGTTTTCTCCAGGAAGAGGTAAAGTCTAGTCATGTATAGTTTGTTTCCTTTATTAGCAAAAACACTGCTACAATTAGGTAACAGTTGATAAAAACTTTGTGAAATGATTATGAGATCAACAAATTTAGAAAACAGAAACTGACAGAATTTTTACTATATGCTAATTTTTACAGACACCTGTCGATGCTGCTTATCCAGATTTGGCATCTAATTCTTAATTCTTCGTTTGTTATATCCTCTAAAGAATATAGTGAATAAATATTGGCTGGTTGCAACACATTTTCTAACAGATGTGGTGTAAATAGAAAATATATTTAAAATTTATATAAAATATTTAAATATTTTAAAATATATAAAATATTGCTTATTATTAAAAAAAAAAAAACTACTTACAGTTTGAGTGAGCTACAGAGTAGCATTTTCATGATATAAAATGTCTAAATGATTTCAGAGTAGGGCCTTCTCCCATTTTTTTGTAGTTTTATATGCATATCATCGTCCTAATGCTAATTATAGAACAGACTGATATACCATATCAGTCTGTTCCAGTCTCATGTATGTATATAAAACAGTACATAAAAAAATAAAAGTTGCATATGCATAATAATTGATCTTCCAAAGTAGACATAGTATATTCTGCTATTTTTATTTCGTTAATACATCTTCTGATGTTGTTGATATCAGCACCACACATAGTTTTTGTTGAATTTTCACTGATCTAATTAGGTTAGAAGCTTATAATCAACTTCTGTATGCTGACATCTGTTGAACTATATTGTCACAGAAATCAAATTTTGTAGAAAATTTATATTGTTTTATAGAAAAGTTCAATAAAATGAGGGAACTAGTTACAACATTTTAGAATTTTATAAGGAAACAAGCATTGCTTTTTGGCTTGCCTTTGTATATTTCCTGAAAATTACATTATATAGAAATTTAAGTCCATTATTAATAACTTTTTCTTATTCTCCAGCCTCATCATCTGCAACCAGATTCTGTAATGAATTTAACAAACATTTATACTTGGGGGGGAAAAAAAAAAAAAAAATATATATATATATATATATATATATATATATACAGTATATTGTTCCATCTTTCCATTTAAACTGTTAATATCTTATCTAACATTAACTTACTAGTACTTATATCACTGTATCCTATCAGAAGGATACTTTTTTGATTAGGACTGGTCTGGTGACATGGTCTGGTGATGCTCTGTTAAGGTATCTTGTTCCTTATTCGGTAGAAATTTCTCAGGTAATTGAAATATATTATATTGTAGATTACTTTTTACATGGCTACTCACTGTTATATATTTTCTGTATTCTAGGTAGCAATCAAGATTATTGATAAGACACATCTAGATGAGGACAATCTGAAAAAAATTCTTCGTGAAATACAGATCATGAAGTTGCTGAATCATCAGCATATTATTCGATTATACCAGGTATTCTAAAATTACTTCTTTAACTGAAATGTCCTTTATTTTTATAACTTGATTGTTTTCCCTCATGTAGGACATTTGTTTGTAGTGGAGGATACCTTCCAGTGATAGTGCTAATCCTTTTCATTCTTCTTGTTTGATTCTTTTCATTCTTCTTCTTCTAACCTGCCAAATCTTTTACATTCTTTCTATTCTCCAACTCCTGTAGCTGATATCCTCTTTCCTGATATTTTGTTTACCACATGGTGCAATCTCCAGGCATCTAGAGATGAGATCGTGATGGTCATATACATAATGGATCTTTGGCAACACGTTTCCCTGAATGAATGAAAGAATGGTCAAGATCACTTAACTAGTGGGCTTGTTTTTGAGAGTCAACAGTAGTGCAGTAGGTCTCCTTTACCATTGTCCTTGGACACTGGTAAAGAAGACATTTATTGCTTGCCAGATAAATGTCTTCTTTAGTTCTCGATAATTGTAAATACTTATCTCTAGGACTCGTAGAAAGCCTAACCAAGGTTAGAAACCCTAAAGACATCAGCCATGCATGTAAATGTGCTCATTTAATATGCACAACAGACAGTTATCCAACAGGGAAAATATCACTCTTCTTTATTCAGAAAATTTAGCAGGATTTCCAGAAACTATAAAAAGCTCCACTGAGTAACATTATGGCAGAAACACAATCACAGCATCATTCAGAGTAGCTTCTCTGAGCAACATCCATAGGGAAATATTGTTTGTCTTCCCCCCCCCCCCCCCCCCATAAATAAATCATATTTACATAATCTATTAGCTAAGTTACACAGTTTCAGTTAACAGTCAATCATTTTCCTTCCCCAAAACTGTGGCACATTGCCACATGCACAGTATTAAGGAAGATCAAAGCAAAGCTTCTTTCATAGATGCCCCATCACAATAAATTTAATTGACTTGCTCATACTCAGGTATATTACACATGTCATCAGAGCCAAAACAACCAACCAATTGTCATGTTATCCTATATGCCCCTTGAAGGTACACATCAGGAATTTGATTATAATAATACTACATAATTAAGTTTTCATTATTATTAACCTTCTGTCAACAATTTTCCTCCAAATTAATCTTATTTGTTAGTATTCCAATATTGTCAGATCTTATATTTCAGTCTTCTTGGATACTTGTAACTCCATCAATCCACCTCGATCTTGGTTGGAATTTGGTTCTCCCCTCTCCCCCAGCCATATTTTGGCAGTTTTATGTCCTTTTTTTAGTATATGGGTACTATGAGATCTCTACTCCCATCATCTGGAATTCTACCATCAGAGGTTAGGAGCACCACCCCAAATTTGACAACCAGTATTCATTGGTTTGACAAATCTGTGATTTCTCTAGAGTTAAGGTTTTCTGAGGTAAAGTAATGCCACAAACAAGCAAAAGAGTGAACCTGATTTTTTTTTATGCTGAGGAGGAAATATTTATGCCAATAAATATTGGTAGAATGATACTAGGAAGAAATCTTCTCTACAGATCTATTGTCTAAAATAATATTGGAAGAAAAAGGTTCTTTTTACACAATATAAGACAGGATTGAGTTTTACTAGCATTGAAATTAACAAGGTTGTCAGCACTCCACTGAAGAATGGTTTTGAGATTAGAATATAGGATTGTAGAAATTGATAAAAATAGGGGATATTAAAAACCCATCTTTATTTCATGGGTGAAGAAAAATAGAAACTTTAATAAAAGTTTCAAACATTAGAAGAGAGCTTATGAGAATACATTCATTGCATCTTAGAGCACTGCCCAGACATTCATATAATCATCTTCACATTCATATAATTCATATTCATATAATCACATTCATATAAAGCGCCCCCGTAGTGCAATTGGAAGAATGACGGTACATTGCGCCCTTTGATTGGAATAGGCCTAAGTTCGATTCTCGTCATGACGGGAGGAATCTTTTTGGACTTTTTCAATTGAAGGTGAGTTAGTCGATCTCATACGGAGGTAGCAGGGCTTTTTCTCCCGGGAACTCCCTGCATACAGACCAATCAGCCCTTCAGAACACACGCAATTTACAGACAAAAAATACTAGTTGTGGTGGTGGGCAGCAGATGGCGTTGATGGAGATGATTGGTAGTAGAGGTTCGGTGTAGTGGTGGAGACAGTCGTATTGTGGGTGTCCTCCCACGATGAGTCTTCAGACTCCTTGGAGGTGTGGCGAATAATAATAATAATCTTTTGTTAGTGCTCTTGATAAAAGTTTCACTAGCCTGTGATAGCTGTTAATGTGCATGCAGCAAATAGCATATCTCATAGTGCATGTATTGAATGGGATGTTGAAGTTCAGTACTTTTTTTTTGCACCATACCACTTTTGATAAAGGTTTCACTGGCCTGATAGCTGTTTTGAACTAGTTCATTTTCATTAGAGAACAGGCAAAAACTTTAAATAAAACCATTTAGAACAGCATTAGTTGCTCTTCAGTGTTTAAAGATAAAAATAGATCCATCCTCCACTACTGTACTTTATGTTTGACCATAGAGGAGATCTAGTTACCAGTTGCAGAAGTAAGAACACTGACATGTGATGACACTTACTTAATAGGCCTTTGTGCCAAACCTATTCAGAAGCCTTGGATTTCTACACTTGAGGTTTTCCACATGCATTTGTCGAAAGGCAGGTTACATAAACAGGAAGGTGCCCCTGTTGTTTGACAGTAGTGGAATCTATACTAGAAATGATTAGATGAGAGGCTTTAAAGTAGAATAGAAGTTTAGTAGTAGTAGTAGTAGTATGGTATGGTGCAAAAAAAAAAACAGTACTGAACTTTGACACCTCCCCTCCTTCAGTACACACACTATCAGATATGCTGTTTGATTGCATGCACATTAATAGAAGAACACGTGTAGATTCTACAGCATTACATTTACCTGTAACTATGGTGTTGATGGAAGAAAAGACATTTATTGTTGAGCATTATTTTCATTCATACGGAGTTGGTAGAGCAAACGGTCCAAGCCTACAACATGTTTGTGAGCAGTTTGTTCATTGTTTCCGTAAATGTGCCCAATCAATAGTGTCATCATTCCCGTAATCGACAGGTTCTGACATACTGGAAGTGTTCTGCTGCAATGCAAAGGACATGCTGGAGACCACAAACTGTTAACACAAATGAGAATTATAGGTATGTGCTGGAACTAATGCTACAGTTTCTGAAATGCAATCAGTGCAGAACAGCGATAAAACTTGGGATACCGAGGCAGTCACTACACAGAATCCTTAAGGAGCTGGGTGCCTTTTTGTATGTCATTCAGTAGGTCAGTGTTTAAGCGCAACAGGTTATGCTGCATGGCAGAGAATACTGTGCACACATGTTGGCTAATGTCCATGAAGATTCGTCCTTCCTCCATAATGTCTGGTTCTCAGACAAAGTGCATTTCTATTTAAGTGGTCATATAAACGCACCAAAAAAACAGGTTTCTTGGTTTTTCAAGACCTAAATTTGTCCAAGAGAAACCTCTTCACAGCGAGAAGGTCACAGCATGGTGTGCAGTTTCCTGCTATGGCATAACTCAGCCCTATTTCATTGAAGATGGTGGTGTAATCGTGACCTTTAATAGCAAACGCTACATTTAGAATGTGTTGGTTCCATTCACTGGATTTGCGTAGCATGTGTTGTGCAAAAAACATTCCAACAGGGCTGAGCAACTGTCACACATCATGGGGTTCTAGAGCCTATTTATCAGAACACTTCCCTGGGGAGGCTCATGTCGAGGTTCACAGAATTTCTGTACCCTTCACGTTCTTCTGATACAAGATCAGGAGAACGTGAAGGGTACAGGATCACTTGATACCTTTATTTGGGATATGTTGTTGAAGGAATGAGTATTCCAACATAATATGTCCAGCAGATGTCCCAATCCTTGTTCTCCAAGATGACAGAGAGTCTTCACATTTGCTATGAAACCTTTCTTGAAACACACAGTGCCCATTTCAAGCACATAATCTACTGTCATTAATGCTTTATTCTACCAAGATTCCAAGTAAAAGAAAGAATGAATGTGAAAGAATAATTCCAGATGCACAAGAGATCGTTCAGCTAACAGTGCTTGTTTTGCTAAAAGCCATCAACCTGATGTATGCAACATACATCTCAGTACTACCTCTACACTGCAGGAAGAAACTTAGGTGTATAAGGAGGAACTAGAGCTGTTGCATAAATTAAATATGAATTCCCCAATAGGGACTGACTGGATATCAGCATGGATGCTAAAAGAGTGTTCAGTTGAACTGTCTGTTCCCTTGACCTAGCTGTATAATTTGAATCTCAGGACAGGGGAGATTTTTGGTAAACAATATATCGGGGGGGGGGGGTGAGAAAGAACTGAAAGGTTTAATTTTTTTTGTAATGTGTAGCAGCCAGGAGGATACTTTTTTAAATAAGTTTTTTAACTTGAGTTTTTGTAGGATCATGTTCTAAAGGGATGTAGGTAGCGCAATCGCAGATAATCTCCATTTTTCGATTATATTCTGTGGCGTTAAGGACAACTGTGACATTATCCTTGTCTGCTCTAGTGATGACGAGACTTTTTTCTTTCTGTAATTTTCTGAGGGCAGTGAGCTGTCTGGAAGATAAATTACTTTTTGGAGGTGACGACTGGGTGAAGATGTTGGCGATGTCAAGTCTGATATTATTGGCTGTTTCTGGTGCTAAGCGACAGATTCCATGCTCGATGTTGTACATTACATCTAGCACTGGCACTTCTTTTGGTGTGATGGCAAAATTGTGGCCAAAGCTTAGGGCACTGATGGCATCTTTGTATTGTATTGTATTTGAGTGTGTTGTTACAAAAGTTATTTGTAATCACTGAAGATGTCTCAGTGACTGAGACAAAATATGGAAGCATTTGAATTATTTTAATCCTTTCCCAGTGCTGATAATATTCCATTAAACCTCCAACATGACTCTAACTTGATTGATACTTCAGCTTTTACTAATGAGAACATGGATTGGAAGAGAGCCCAATCTGTTAAGGATACTCAAGTTGAATCATTATTAAAAATTTGGTTTAGTAATGTTTGCAAAAAGAATGCTTTGATTAATGGGCCTTTGATGCATCAAAAAAGCAGTAGAACTTGCAAAAACAATGGGCAAAGAAAATTTTGCCACAACTGATGAATGGTTGAACAGGTGGAAAACGTGAGAGAATATTGTGTACAAGCGTATTTATGGTGAAAAAAAAGGTGCTGACTTTTTATCAGCTGATGCATGGATTAAGAGTGAGTGGCAAAAATTATTGCTGAATATTCTCCCAAGGATATTTACAATGCAGATGAAACGGGACTCTATTTTAGTGCAATGCCTGAGCATATTTATTTGTTTAAAAATGAAAGTACTAAAACTTTAAATCTTCAAAAGAGCAAGTGAAAGGATACTCAAGTTGAATCATTATTAAAAATTTGGTTTAGTAATGTTTGCGAAAAGAATGCTTTGATTAATGGGCCTTTGATGCATCAAACAAGCAGTTTTTGTTGTGCCGATGTGTTCTTTTGAGAATCCTAGTGATTGGAAAAAGTAACAATTCTCTATGTTTTAAAGGTGTCAAAAGTTTGCCCATTGACTACTGTTCTAGTGCAAATGCTTGGATGACTAATGCCATTTTCAGCAATTGGTTAATTAAGTAGGATCTTAACTGCACTGCACACACAAACAATTTATCGTTAAAAAAAAACCCACAGCCGTCCACCTCAGCTTTTCAAACTATACTCTACATGATTCCTTCTATCACATGGGTGGAATCTGTGCACTTGTCAGATGTAATATTCCAAGTTAGAAAGGGTCAAACTTTGAATCTTCTCTTTTATCAGATGTGGCTTAGAATTTTTCTTGCCATATTCAATTTCATTCATTTGTTGCTCTCCAATTTTTATAACCGCTGTGATCTTTTTTCAGTAATTTGACTATGAAATTTGATTTTCTGAAATTTGAATAATCAGACAGTGAGTTTTCCTTAGAGATTTAAATAGTTACTACTCAGGCTGGAAAAAAAGATGGTGAGTTATTTGCTGTCAGCAGTGATACTACCAGGATACCAGATAATCTGCTCCACCTTTCCAGCATTTTTGATCTCTCCTTAATCAGTTCTGTTTTCAGATATATTATGGCTGTTATCCTTCCTCTTGATGATTCAGATACAACTTTATCTAAGTTTCCTTTCTTACAGAGTGGCTTGAATCTCATGGCCACTACAGTGCACAGATGAAATCACATCTCATCCGAATAGGATGAGCTCAGTGATTTCTACTCCTCCTTTTCTTTGGTTGATTACTGTTTTTTTATTATATCTTCTTATCCAAATGTGTTTCAGCTGACTAACTGAAATATTCTTCCTATAATGAAGGCTTTCATTCTCCTGTTCTACTTAAAACCTTGGCCATTATTCAAACATTAGTCATCATGTTGGGATTTCTTATTACAGTATGTTCCATTTGTTTATCACTGTCTGAATTCACTCAGATCAGTCTTGAAAATGTTATGTTTAAACTGTCTCAGCCCATATTTCTTATAGGTGACTTTAATGGATACAATAACTGTGGGGGTAGTGCCAGCATGAATGAATAAGGCCAGATTGTTAAGCATATGCTTGATAATAACAGTCTTTTTTTTCTTGATGATGGGCACATTACCTTCTTTCATATGCTTATCTGCTTATTCTGTAGTAATCTTACAGACTGCTCCCCTGCCATTCTTCCACTGTTCTTGTGGGATGTCAAAGAGAACATATATGGAAATGATCATTTCCCTGTGCTTTCACTATATTCTCGCAAGAATCATGTTCTCCTATGCAGAAGTCCACATGGGAAATTGACTAGACAGATGGGAAGATGTATTCTGGTCAGTGGGTTCAGTTATCCATGTTGGTATCCTTTCATAGGATCCATGTTCTCCTATATAAATATAGTGAAAGTACAGAGAAATTAATGTTTCCATGTATGTTCTGCAGTTGTTGCTGTCACCTGGATAATACAATCTATTACATATATTGTACTGTCCAAGCAGCAGCATAGCTACAGATTCAAAAACATATCTTTCCAATCTTTCCAAATACATGTTAAACCCTGAGTACCATGCAGGGGGGGGGGGGAAGGAGCATAGGGTATATTTTCAGGTACTTTCCCACATCATATCTCATAGCTTTTAAATGTGCTTGGACCGAAGCATGTTATGGTAGATGTCAGAGCCAAAAACAACCTTAGATCTAGTTTACATAATCTCAGTTATGCAATCATCGTGAAAGCTGTATGGAATAAAATCAGGAAAATGAAGGGTTATGAACCTAAAGCAATTGCAGACATTTTAGAAGAAAACTCTGCTAGAATCTCAGCATCTTCTTCAGTGGTGCACTCAGGATTTAATCTTGGGGGGGGGACAAGTTGACTAGCCGATTTAAGAATACACATTGCATATGACCAATGACTGAGCATCTGCAGTGATCGCCAATATACGATACCCATGATCTCCTCTGGTCCGGCTCAGGCAAATGAAGTAGTGCTCGGTCTGCCCAAGCACTATTTCATTCGCCTTGCATTCACAGTGGCCATGATTCCCTAGAGCTATAAGGTATTCCCACTAATTCATAAGTAGTATAGGAATAGAAGACATGACAACATAAATAAAAAAATGAATTTTAATTAGGGAAAGATTTGGAGGGGGGGGAGCAGGGCCCATTGCCCCTCCTCCGGGTGACCACTGATCTTTTTACGACTTAAATTTTCTACAAATTGGCTAAATCTGTACAATCAGTAATTCATTAAGGATGAACCGAAAAGAGCACATACTCCATTAGTGCTGTAGTACCTAATGACATTGCCCACTATCTTCTGTTTTTTTCAACAATTTTCTGTTTCTGTTGTTTCAACAATGCCCTTTAGTTGGAAAGACCTGTGTTCAAATCCCATCTAGGATGCCAAGAGTTTTATCACGGCTTTTCAAAAAGCTGAAGGTGAGTTAGCCAGTTTCATATGAGGTTAGCAAGGTTTTCTCTTCCAGAGACTTGGGTTTTTCATCTTGCAAAGCAAGCACAATGGTCATTAGAACACATGCAATTAACAGACATAATACACTGGACTCATAGCCTGAGTTGTTTCATCCATAAATCCAAATCAGCCAATCAACCAACCATATTCTGTGCATTTTCTTCTCTGAGGGCTAATAATCCACCTATGTGTGAATAATGCAACACTCATCTTACCATATTCCATGTTCTGGTGGAATGCTATAGTACGCCCACTGATACGAGACCCTTCGACACTTCTGCGCATGTCAAAAGAAGGAGAATCCATTCCGATAATAGGGTAATTAATCCGTATTGTGGGATGAGTGTTTATTATTACACATCAGAAAATTAACTTCTCTTTTATGATCATTGTAGTTTTTAAAGTGGTAACTATTTTGCTTGTATAACAGTTGAAAAATTTTACGTATAAAGCACGTGATTTCGCCTGTTGGTTACCAATTCATACATCACCTTATTTCTTTCTCCCCTTCAACATGAATTGACTCTTCTTGGCAGTCTTCCAACAAAAGCTCTCGCTTCTGTGGTCCGACTATAACACCACTTGAGAAAGGATTGCAGTTTTTGCTGAAACTGGATCCATATACATTTAACCAGATCTTTTGAGACTCAGGATAAATTACATGATTTTTTTACAAATAATTAATTTATACAAACACATTTGATCATAAATGCAATTTATATGTAGATACCACATTGCTCACTTTTTTAAAAAAATTTTCTTATAGGTAAGATGTTATTTACTTATTTAAATTTTTTCTTTATTTTTTTATTATGTTGTGTTCTGCTAACCTTTGTAATGGTGCAGTATTAACTTTGCTATCCTTACGGCAGTAAATACCAAAGAAAGCAAGCAATCAAACCCAACCAAATCTGAGCATTTCTGGTTGAATATCATCTACTCCAGTGTTCACCGTATACTTTGGGTTTATCTCTTTGGCTATGTTGAGTTTGTCACTGTTTATTTCATTTAACAGTCTTTATTAGACATGATACACTGGACTCATGGCCTGAGTTGCTTCGGCCATAAATCCTCATCTCTTCATCATTATCATCTCTGATTCCTTTTATAGTACTCTCTTTTCTCCATTTCTAATCTTCTTCAATAGCCTCCTGAAAATTGTGTCACCTTCCTGATAATTTATCTTTTATATTCTTACCAAATTCTATCCATTATTTTTGTTTAGCTACTTTTATAATAAGTGAGCTCTCCTACATGTTTCTTTGTAGTTCTCAGGACATCTTCTGACTTACTGGGAACTTTTGATATGCTTGGTTCTTTTCGGGACTGCTTCTTTAACTTCTTGATTCCACTATGAAGACATTTTTCTGTTCTTGCACAAAACTTCGTCACATGCCTTCCTGATTGAATCAGTCTGTTTTTTCATAGCTTGTCACTCAGTCTCCAAAGTTTGGCTCTTGTTTTTCCTAGAATAACATTTGCTATTTCTGTTTACAATTCACCCCTGAAAGTTGCTCATCTTGAATATGATATTCATATTTATCTTGCTATAACCAAATGGTTTACTTCCCATTTTAAATATTGTATATATATATATATATATATATGTATGTATATATATGTGTGTGTGTGTGTCCCTGAACCAGTATATAGTTATCAGTATCAACAATAACGTTGTCAGTGATCATACTGCACCATTACATTACAAATCCAAGCTCACCATTCTTATTAGCTTTACCATTTTTTCCCAAACATTTCTGCATAATTTGCTTTGAAATTGCCTGCTATTTAATATTTATTTCTGGTTGAATACTGTAGCTACTCCTCTCTTTCCGTATCATTGTTGCCTGAGTATAGCATGTTTTTTTTTCTTCTTCTTCTCTTCAAGGATTAGGTATTTGCCTGTTCTGGCTTTACTAGACTTTCCCTCTTGCAGCTGGTCTCTCTCTCTCTTTCCTCCTGATCTGTATTTATCCACCTGTTTTGGTAGCTGATGTTTTTCCATCCTGAATAGATGCACTTTTCATTTCTCTCTCTCTCTATTCCTTGATTTTTTCGTTTACATTGTAAATATCTAACTCTCTTTTGATGTCTTTATTTTTTATATGGTCCAATTTTGTGCATCCTTTAATTGCTCATAAAAATCTCATTTCTGCCACTTATATATTATTTTCATCTTTCTTTTTAACAATCCATGTTTTTGAACCATACAATAATGTTGGAGTGGCCATTACTTTGTAATTTTTTTGTTGAGTTTCTCATGTTTTTTTTTTGTTTTTTTTCATTGTCCTTTTAATTGCTTTGTAGATTTTCTGAAATTTTTTTTATTTTTTCATCTATATCTTTATTCTTTAGATATATTATTATGCATCCTAATAATTAAACTGTGTCAATTCCATAACTTTTGTTTTCTTTTGTGAAATATTAAATCATATTGTTGGCTTATTTTGTTTAAACTCTCATCTCATATTCTTTATACCCTCTTTTACCTTGCATTAATCAAGGTTCATTAATCATCGGACCTCAAATCGTTCACAGGATAAGGTGGTCAGCCCTACGCCCCAGTGTATCCTATGTCCATAATGTTGAATTCTCAAGGCCGGTTTGCCTGCTTTCCGGGATGAAAAACTCCAGGATAAACTGGGAAAAAAACCCTACTGTCCACGCCCAAGACTGGCTAACTTGGCTATGGCTGAGAGAGATCCTTGAGCTCCTCACGTCACCAACGGGAATCGAACCCAGCCCCAGGCATATGGTTGCGAAGCGCACAGACACTAGGCTAACCGCACGGACTTTATTTTGTTTAATTCATAAACTAATTACTGAAGGTCATCTTCATTGTCTTGTCTTGTCATGTAATAATTTGATCATCTGCATAAAGCATTGTATTGATAACAGCTATTCTTGCTGTTGTTGCTTATTCTTGTTTTCCATATTTTAATAATCTGATCAATGAACAAAGTTGAAGATTAGCCACATCCCTGTCCTACACTTTGATTAATTTCAATCTCTCCTTTTAATTTATTACCTATTCTAGTAGTAAGACTTATACGTTGGTTAGACATAACTGGTAATTAGTTTACGGAATTAACAACGCATATAAAGTTTATTAATTAAAGGTAACTTTAATGAATAACTTCTATATTTCGGCAATGTCACATTGCCATCTTCGGGAACATAAAGATATGGTATGTGCACTCAGGAACTAACACAAAGCAAATGAGGAAGAAAGCAAGAAACTAATATTGTTCCTAAAGTCCTAATGGTGCCCTCTTGCGGGCTAATTTGGTAGTCTTGGCAGTTGGGCTGAAGTTCTCATAATGAAAGTCTCCCAAATTTGGGGGCAGTTTTATGCACCCAAATTTGTTGAGGTTAGGAACGTTTTTTAGAGCTGCTGAAGATTCTTTGAATAATCTTTCGTATTTAAACTTGCTGCGATGGATTATTTTTGTTTTCTTCCAACGAATTTTATGGTGGGTATCTAAGGCATGGTCTGCCAGCCCAGAGCGGCTGTACTGGTGAAACCGGATGTAGTCTTGGTGTTCTGAAATCCTGATATTTGTTGTTCTGCCTGTTTGGCCAAAGTAGGACAATTTGCAGCTGCAAGGGACCTGGTATACACCAGGTAGGTCTAGGGGAAGTGGTTGGTCTTTGGTAGAGCGGATAAGGGATGCCAACTTTTTATATGGTCTGTAACAGGAAGTAAGGTCATATTTTTTTGAGGATATTGGTTATTTTTTCAGAGGTGCCCTGGATGTAGGGGATGGTGATAGACTTGGTGTAATCTTTATTGTGGAGGGGGGGGTTGTGGTTTACAGGTTTTAGTATTTTTTGGATTTTTTTGGGGTTATAGCCATTGACTAAGAAAGTGTTGAGGATGTGGTTTAGTTCAATAGTCAGGGCCTTGTCATCTGAGCAGATTAATTTTGCCCTGTTATATAGTGTTTTTATCATCCCATATTGTTGTGAGGGGAGGGGGAATTGCTGGTGAATGTATCTGCCAGTGTAGGTGGGTTTTCTGTAAACAGAGAAAACCAAAGATCCATCAAGCTGGCAGGTGATTAAAGTGTCTAGGAAGGGGAGGGTGTTGTTTTCCTCTTTTTCTAAGGTGAACTGGACTCTGGGATGTTGGTTGTTTAAGTGTGTTAGGAAGGAGTGGAGTGTGTCTGAGCCATGTGGCCAAATAGCAAACACATCATCCACATAACGAAGCCAAATAGTAGGTTTTTGTGGGGCAGAGTTTAAGGCTTTCTCTTCAAATGTCTCCATAAAGAAATTGGCCAAGGGTGGAGAAAGTGGTGAACCCATGGCTGTCCCCTCTATCTGTTTGTAGAACTTTCCTTGCCAAACGAAATAGCCTGAGTTCATTGTGAACTGAAATAGGGCTGAGATATCGGGAGGAAACTTGGCTTGGATGAGCTCAAGGGTTTCTTTGAGTGGGACATTAGTGAATAGGGAGGAGATGTCAAAACTGACCATTATGTCAGTGTGTTGGAGTGTGAGGTTTTCTATACTGGCTTTAAAGTTGGCCGAGTTTTTTATGTGATGGTGTGTTGCCAGTGTAGTGTGTGAGCATTTTGGCTAAATGTTTGGGTAATTTATATGTGGGGGAATCAATGCCATCCACTATGGGACGCAATGGCACATTTTGTTTATGTATTTTTGGGAGTCCATATAATCGGGGGGGGGGGGGTCTAGAGTTATAAGGTTTAAGTTTGTTGGTGACTTCCACAGGCCAAGAAGTGACTTTCTTAAGGAGTCTGTGGATAGTTCTAATCTGAGAGCTGGTCGGATTATATTCAATGGGGAGGTAAGTAGTACGGTCTCGTACTAAAGAATTTAGCTTACCTTTGTAGTCTTTTTGATTGAGTACCACAGTGGTGCTTCCCTTATCAGCTTTGGTGATTACTATTTTTTTGTTGTTTTTCAATTCTTGTAGGGCTGTATATTCGTTTTTGGATAAGTTGGATTTTGGAGGTTTGGCTTTAGTGAGAACACCGACTACATCCAGTCTCACGTTGTTGGCGATATGGTTAGGCAGGTTGCGAATTCCACGCTCTATTTGGATCATGATTTCTTCAGCAGGTATCCTTTTAGAAGCTAGAATTACTAGCTCCTAAAAGGATACCTGGTATCTTCAATTTAGTTATAAAACTTTTATTCTTTAATTTTAATACTTTATCTTTAATTGTAAAACTTTTATACCTCCATATTTTCATCTCCTCCAGTTGCCTTTCCACATTTAAGGTTTTCTATAATAGTTCAGGTATGGATATGTATTCCTGACTGCATTCCTGTTGGGAGTTTTCTACCACCATGCTGACATTGCTTGTTTCATTTAGCAATCTTTCAAAATAATTTCTCCAGACATCTGGAATATCTTTATCTTCAGTTTTTATGTCCTTTTTTCATCTGATTCCTTTTACAGTAATTTTTTCCTCCATTTCTAAGCTTTTCACTCTCCAGAATATTTTGCAACCTTCCTGATATTTATTTTCTATGTCCTTATCAAAGTCTTCCTATGGTTTTTGTTTAGTTAGGTTTACACAGTGCTTTGCCCTATTACATTTTTCTCTGTATTCTCTAAGAACAATCTGACATACTTGCCTGGAACCTTTCATATGCTTTTGTATTTTTCTTCACTGCCTCTTTAACTTTTTGAGTCCGCCATGCAGTTCTGATTTTTCTATCCTTACAGACAACCTCACCACATGCCTCTCTGGCTGAATCAATCAATGTTTTCTTCAGGATTTGCCAATCTCCAAGATTTGTTTCTTGTTTTCAAACTCTTTCATTTTTTCTTCAATGTTTGTATATTTCAGTCTACAGTTCACCTCTGAAAGCTGCTCAATCTTGAAAAATATGTAATTAAATTTTATTCTGCTCAAAACTAAATAGTGATCACTTCCTATTTGAAATCCTCTGTATACTCCTGTATCTTGAACCAGTGGGAAAACATCTCTGTCTACTATAACATAGTCAATGAGACTTTTCTTATTTCTTACATCATCTCTCCATGTGAATTTGTGTTTTTATGTTGGAACATGGGTCAGTAATAACCAGTCCATATCTTGAACAGAAATCCAGCAGGCATTTATCATTATTATTAGATTTGAGCTTGTCTCCAAATTTTTTAACCTGTATTTAATAAACTTACTCCCCTGTAAGTTTATTAAGCCTGTAATTTTCACAATCATCTCTATCTCCTTTCTTAAATATAGATATAACTTTTGACCAATCTGATGGAATCTTACATTTCCTCCTACAGTTATTGATTTTAAGAATCTGTTATGTAAATATTTTTCACCATATTTCCAAATCTTTGTATTTATACCATGTCATCTGGATGATTTTCTCTTTTCTGATACCTTTATTGCTTCTTTCAGTTCTTCTAATCTAATTGTTCTATATCAGTAATTATTTCTTCTTTATTATTTTCTTATTAAATTTGGGTCATACCATAAATTCTTATAATATGCTGTCCATTGTTTCTATTGTATTATGTTGGTTTGTGTTGTATCTCTTTCTTCGTTATTTACTTTAACATTTTGTAGGCTTTGATTTGTCTTCTATGTATGACTTCTGTTTTATTAATAACTGTGTCCCAAGAATCTCGGTGAGCTTTCTGTCCTATGTTTCAGCTATTTTTATTTTGTTTTTGTATATTTCTTTTGGTTCCTATGTATGTTTTTGAAGGAATGATTTGTATGCCATTTGTTTTTCATTTACTGCATTTCCTTTATTTGTGTTCCAAAATTTAATGTTTTTAATATTTTATTTTTCTTTCAAGTACTGCAGAATCTGCTTTATGAATTATCTTTATTACAATTTACCATTCTTCTTCTTCATTGATTTTGGCTTCTTTTAGGTAATCTGTTAATCATGACTGATATAGCATTCTAATGCTTTCTTCTTTTAATATATATATATATATATATATATATATATATATATATATATAAAACATCTTATAATTGCTAATTAGCAGAATGTTATCTGTTTTAGTCTTCTTTGTCTTCATAGGTGCCATTGTCAGTGTGATGCTTCTGTAATTATTCTGACAGTTTTACTTCTTTTCTGTTACACTAGTCATGCTGACTGTGGCCATCTTCAGTTCTGCTAATGTTGAGTTATTCCAGTAGCTGAATTTTTACTGGTCACCTTTTTTCCTCTTGCTATTGAAAAGAGTTTGATTTAACCAGATGCTCCAGGCAGCATGACATTTCATATGTAATACCATTTTTTTGTTTAAATCAGTACAGAGTGTAATTTGCCAATTAAGTCCAAAATTGCCAGCACATCCTTGTTCATTCATCATTCAATGACTACACAAAGAATAGGATTGGATATCAGGTCAGAAATTTAGTAGATTCTCTGCATTTCTTAAGGCCATGGAGATCTTCCAGTTATCTAGTTTGATTCTTAAATAACCCCCTTACCATCTTTCTCTGTACTGAATTGCTGAATTGGTACATTGTGTATTCTGTCAGTAATTGTTGGTAACAAATTCTTGCACCTGCATATTTTACAACACTTTTGGTTTCTATTTCAAATTATGCATGTTACATTTTTGTGCTAGTAATTATTTTTTTGATAAAAAATTGCTTATATCATTTTTATTTGCCATCCTTTATTGTTTTCGTGTATGCTGTGGTGCAGAAATGCCCCTAAATTTTTTTAAACTATCCAGAAGAGGATAGTTATTGTAATTAATGATGCCTCTAACAGACTCACTTCAGTCATTTCCTCGTCGTTTTGTATCTGCTTATGTTACCTTATATGAATAAGTTCTTGGGCACTGTTTTGATGAGTGGTTAACACTCTTTCACCACTTTTTCCTTAAACCTGTAAACACACAAGTATCGGCCACTCAGTCAGCATATGAGAGTGGTCTGAAAAGTTCTTGGCCTAACAATGAAAAAACGAATTTATAATTTCAAAATTATTTTTATTTTTCAACATAATCTGTCTTAAGAATAATACATTTATTCTAGTGATGTTCCAGCGTCGTTCTCCTGTCCCCATAGTGGTTCTCAGTAAGATCTGCAAAATACTCCTCTACAGTTGCAATCACCTCTTCATTTGAAGAAAAATGCTGACCAGCGAGGAAGAGTTTTAGTTTTGGGAAGAGATAGAAGTCAGAGGGAGCCAAATCTGGGGAATAGGATGGATGTTGCAACAATTCATAAGGCAGATCCCTTAATTTTCCCATTGCCAGAACACCTTTGTGGGCAAGTGCATTGTCCTGAAAAAAGATGATTTTTTTCTTTGCAAACTGGGTCTTTTCTCACGAATCTTTTCGTCTAGTCTGGTTAAAAGATCAGAATAATATTCCGCAGTTATTGTTTTACCCTTTTCAAGACAAGTAATAAACAAAATGCCTTTCGAATCCCAAAACACCAATGCCATGACCTTTCCTGCTAATGGAACCGACTTTGTCTATTTTGGCACTGAACAACCAGCTTCTGTCCACTGTTTTGACTGCTGTTTAGATTCTGGTGTGTAATGGCTAATCCAAGTCTCATCCATAGTAATAAATCGATGAACAAAATCAGTTTTATTCTTGTTGAAATGCTCCAAGCAGTGTTCAGAGATTTTCATGCGAGTGCTTTTTTGATCTGCTGTGAGCAAGCTTTGCACCCATCTTGCGCAAAGCTTTTTAATTTGCAATTCTTCATGCAAAATATATTCTACGCATTCTTTTGAAATGCCTATAGTCTCAGCAATTTCACGCAGATTGACTCGCCGATTTCTGGTGTTGTTACACTTCTTGGATGTCCTTCATATGGATCATCTTCAAGTCTGGTACGGCCACGTTTAAACTCAGCAGCCCATTTCTTAATTGTCGAAAACAAAGAAGAATGTCCATAAACTTTTATGAACTTCGAATGAATTTCTTTTGCCGTTAAACCTTCTTTTACAAAGAATTTTATAACTGCACGATACTCAATTTTATCCATTTCAAGGGATACAGACAACACTTTTGTTTCAGACAGCTGTATGAAACAAGCTACTTGATAGAATGACTTGCAATTTCACACAGATGCTTATGACAGATGTACCAACTTAAAAAAAAAAAATCTTGCCAATAGTGTTGCCATCCATTGTCGAGGCCAAGAACTTTTCAGACCACCCTCGTATTTTCAGTTTCCAACTTCAAAACTACTCAGCTAATTTCTTATCTACCTCTTTTGTATCATCATCTTCTGTTCTTTGGAACAATCTATTTCTTATTGTTTCTCCTAAAGACTACATCTCCAGTTGTGTAAAATACATGAAGAGTTTCTTTCTTTTTACCAATTTATGTATACACAGATACTTGATGTTGTAGGTGTATCAGCCTCTCATATGTGGTGGATATTTATTAAAAAAAAAAAAAAAAAGCTTTTATATAGTAAAATATTAATGTAAGTATTTATATGAGTATATGCATTTTACATAAGCCTGCCATATTTTTAATGTTAGTAGTAGTTTTCGTTATTTATTTAAAAAAAAAGGAAACATCTAATTTTAAAAATGTTTAATTTATTTAACTTTTGCAGGTAATGGAAACTGAAAGAATGATTTACTTGGTTACAGAATATGCAAGTGGAGGAGAGATATTTGGTAAGTGTAATTAAGTTAGAAAATTTCATTTTAAGAGTATGCATAATATGGTTGAAAAAAGACATATGTCTTGGATTGAATTCTGTTTAGAATGTGAGGAACATTTCCAAAAGCTTTTCAGCTTTAACTGAATTAGTTGAGAGTAAAGGGTTTTCGTTGAGCCTCTGTAGCTCAGTTGGTATTGACGAAGCCCTTTGGTCAGAAAGACCTGGATTTGATTCCCTTCCATGACATGAGGAACCTGTATCTGGTCTCTTTTGAACTAAAGGTGAGTTACTCGATCTCATATGTAGGTAAGGATTTTTTTCAACCAGAAACTTGGGGTTTCCTCTTTCCCTCAGAACTGGCAAACTGGCCCTGTGAACACATATGGATTTACAGCCATGAATACTTACCAATATGTGGAAGAGATAGGGTAATCACCACACGCCTGTAGTTAACCATGAGTCACGTCATGGTAGGGCCACCTCCTAGATAGGAGATGGCACTTGAATGGGATGGGAAAAGGTTTCCTTTTGCAAAATAGAACTGTTTAATGAATGGAGAAACCTATAGAATCAGCGTAACATTTCAGCTAAATAGGTGCAATTTTTAGTAAAGATGGCAAATTAAATATGGAAATAGATAACAGAATAAGTAGAACTGGTGTGATATGGAGTCAATAAATTTATGTGGGAATAAGAGAGAAATTAGTCAAAACACTAATCTAGCTGTATTCAAGCACTTTTAACTTATGGATTTGAGAGCTAGTTTAGAAATAACACTTGATCAAAGATGAGACCAAAAATAGTTCTGCACTGTTTTTAGTATGTCTTTTGATCTTCAGCCTTCTCTCAATCATTACATGCAGATCCCAAACATCATCCAACTCCCAAGGCAAGCTTCCACCAGTATAGTTTGTTACCATTAGATCTCTTTGCTCCAAGTGAAGCAGTTGTACTTATTAATTCATCAAAGTTGTCTGTTAAATTTTCCTTGTAACTTTCCCTAGGTTTGCATCATCAGCATACAATTCAGTATCTCCTGTTAATTCACATGAAATATTATATCATAAATAAGTGGCCCAAGAAACCCTGCAGCACATCACTGATTACCATCCATTTCTGGAGAATTGCCATTGGAATGGATAGATTGGTTCTATCCATAATTATCTCTGTCACAATTATCTCTATGCACCAACCTGCCATATGGCAGTATGTCATGCCTCTACAGATTCCAAGAATATCTGCATTATTCAACACATTCTTCACATCTTCAATAAAATGCGAGATAAAACAAAACGGATCATTTACAAACCCGTGGTAGCTGGTGGCTGTCCTATGTCTGTCCAGTGATTTCTGTTTTACGTGAATAAGATGTGAAAAAAGAGGTTTTTTTTGTATGAAAGTGATGAGTGAGTAAAATTCCTATACTAATACTTTTGGAAGCATTTGTCTTCCTGCAGTAAATCTTTTGACTGTGCTCTGAGCCCTGGAAATAAGACTAAAAATAATAATAAAATAAAATAATAATAAAGAAAAATTAAAAACTTCCTTTGACTTTTGTTTAGCTCTAAGCAGCTATGTATAACCTGGCTTTCTCATTGAGTATGTATTTTCAATCTCTGGAGTGTTAGTGGTATGTGAAAGTGAAGAAAATTGCAGTTTTGTGGATAAGCAAGAAAAGGATTTTATTGGAGAACTTTTAACTTGGTGAGGGAATTTTGTCAAATAATTATAATATATAAATTTATATTTATCTTATATATAAATTTAAATAAATTTAGCAGATAAAAAAAAATATCACTGTCAACAATAACATAATCAGTGTGACTTTTTGTATGCGTTCTGCATGATCTTATGCACATCTTTGTGTTAATGACTTATGCAGATCAGAAATCAGTAAATACAATGGAGTTTCAAAAGTAATATCTCCTTTACAAAGCTGTCATCTCGAAAGAGATGCTTTTGCAAAATAACAAAAGATAGTTTGAAGTGTGTTTCTTATTTTCATACACTGTTTTTTTCAGCATGTGGAGGTCTCCTTCCAGATATATAGCTTTTATTCTTTATAATGAGCTGAAGCCAGTAACTGCATGAAATAATGCAGCACAGAACACTGGTAGAATTTTGCATGCAGTCTAATTCTTGAAGGCAGTGCTGACAACAATACAAAATTTTCATATGCTTTATATATAAGATAGAGTTGCAATGCAAGAAAATTGCAAGGTTAGAATCACCCTCTCTCCATGCAGAAATGTCCAACAGGGACAATATATTTCTTAGCACAGGGACAGAACTTCTACAGAGAAATATTTTATGAAATTTCATATCATAAAATGCCACTTCCAAACACTTTCAATGCACTCTCTTATTTTTTAGTTTGCTTTTTATACTACCCCAAAAATTGTTATAATATGTTTTAAAAAAAGTTCACTTACATTATTGCAGCAGTTGCTCTGTAACAAGATTAAAAGGTCTGGACAGTTATATGTAACAGTCGTGTAATTTTGAAGATACCCATGGTTTAGACATTATTCTAATACACATTATCACAGTAAGAATGTTAAGTTATTAGAAATTAATATCCAATTAAAGACATTACTTCTGAATCATTAATGCAATTCCACCTTCCATGTTATTACTAACAACTGTGTTTGCATTATACAAGGAATAACTCATACAACAATTAGCTGACATTTTGGAATAATTTTAAATGGACTGATACAGACAATGGTTATTAAATCATTTATTATTAAAAATGGTTATTAAAAAAATGACAAATGTTGCAGAATTGTGAATAATGAGAATATTGTTGGTATTCAATAATCTGTGAACTATAGTCATTTAAATAGAATTGCAGTGAAAAAGTTAGCAAAAGAGTATTTGATGACGAGGGGAACAGGAAAAAAGACCCAGAAGAAGAGGAGCTAATGGATTGATGCATTTAGAACTGTTGCAGAAGACTGAAATATATCTAATATCGGACAACATTCCTAACAAAATTGCTGGAATTATGGAAACTTCATGTAGTAGTTATAGTATCCTTGTATTAGCAAATCCATCTTGCAGTTCACTTTTCTTTTGTTCTTTTCTGAAGCACATGAGAAAAATTGTCTAGAGATATGCAGGGCAGTTTCTAATAACTGCATATGTAATATTTCTGAAAGAAACATTATAGTTAGTTACTGCTTTTTGTGTTCTTAAAAGAACTGGGAGATGGACTGAGTCCTTGACTCTTTATCCTGCCATCTGAATGAAGAAAATCTGTGTGAATGAGGTGTTATTGAGCTAAAAGCTCTAGTCATGGCTGGGTAACGGCAATAGCCGAGCCTCAGTTAAAACTTCATTGGCTACAGCATTGCCATTCGTTACCCAGGGAGTCCAAAAAAGGGACTTTTTTAAATTCTGCTTTTTGTGTTAGCTTAAGAAGCAGAAGTCATATTTTCATATACGGGTAGCCAAAAGGTGTCACACCTTATTATTAAAATACTCTGGATTAGAGAAAGTAGTTGGAGCTTTTTCCACTTGGTTATACTATAAATTAGAAATACCAAGAAATTATATACAGGTAACCCTCATATAATGCGGATGTTATAATAAATCGCGTTATGTGAGACTCAGATCACATAGAAAAAGTAGGGTTAGGTTCCGAAATAGTTTTTTTTTTTTTTTTTTTTTTTTTTTTTTTTTTTTTAAGATTATATAAACAATGACATATCTAACAAAAATATATTTTTATTTAATTCAGGTAAGTTAAAAAAACATAAACTATGAAACAATTACATAGTATAAAATTATAAAAAATTATAAATTGTATGTAACTAATTTTTTTTTTTTAAAGATTGTATGAACAATGACATATCCAACAAAAATATATTTTTATTTAATTCAGGTAATTCATGTAAGTTAAGAAAACAAATAAACTATGAAACAAATACATAGTATAAAATTATAAATTGTATGTGAACTTCATTGCACATAATACATAAATGTTTTAGGCAAAATAAAATAAAGTGTATATTATAATTGTCATCACTCTCTTCAAAACTAACATTTCGTAGATGCTCTTTATTTACGAGTTGCCGGACGTCGTCATCACTTGAAATCTCTTGGACATCATTAGTATAATTCCCATTGCATACTTCGGCTGGTTTAGTTATCAAGAAGTCAGTAATAAGACCTTGCTTACCATTATGCTGCAATTTTTTATTAAGTTCATAATACGGAGCTAAACAAATATCCAATTGCCTTGTGAATTTTCCAGAGCGCTCCATTGAGAGATCATTATCCATAAAATAACTTTCTTGCCAAGTCCAGTCCTTCTGCTAATTTCTTTAAACTGAATTCTTTAACTGATTCATCACAATCAGAATCTTTGGCAGAACTTTTCCTGCCATTGGTTCCACGTCATCTATTACTTGCAGTGCCATCATCATCATCAAATTCCTGCCATGTACCCTCAAGGGGTGTACAGGATATGATAGTACTACATGAAAAAAATTACATCATTACTAACTTCCTATCTACAATTTTCCTCCAAATCAGTCTGCTACTTGTCAAGACTCCAACATTATCAGATCTTATATTTCTATCGTCTAATACACTTTGTACCATATCAATCCACCTATATCTTGGTCTCCCTCTGGGTCGTTTTGCTGCCAACCTGGCAGAGAACACTTGTTTTGCTAATCTTTCCTCGCCCATTCTGTTTAGGTGACCATACCACCTGAGATTAGCTCTGCTAACGCATTCCTGGATGCTGACAATGTCAACTTCTTTCCTAATATCCTTGTTTTTAATATGATATTGCCATTGATGCCATCTGTTCACGTCTATAATCTTTCTCAGGACTCTCATATCTGCAGTCTCTAGTCTTTGGTCAAGTGTTTTACTTCTGACCCAGCTCTCAGATCCATAAATTAAAACTGGTTTGAACACTGTCTTGTATACAGCTAATTTAGTGTTTCGACTAATTTCTCTCTTATTCCATATGAATTTATTCAATTGACTTTCCACCATACCAGCTTTGCTGATTCTGTTGTCTATTTCTATATTTAATTTACCATCTTCAGTAAAAATCATGCCTAAGTAGCTGAAATGTTTTACTTGTTCCACAGGTTCTCCATTCACAACACAGTTGACATCTTCAATGATTCTGCCTATTTTCATTGTCTTTGTCTTTTTATTGCTGACCTTCTTTGCATATCTATTACAACAGCTATTCAATTTAGTCAGAGAATCTTCTAGACTTGTAGTGGATTTATTGAGATGTATAACATCATCTGCATAAAGCAAAGAGCTGACATTAACATCTCCAATTTTGATATCATGTTTAATACCACTTTCCTTCATAATGTGATCCATATAGATAATGAAAAACAAAGAGGATAATGTACATCCTTGTCTCACGCCAAATTTAACATTAAACCATCTTCCTGTACTTCCTTGCTTAAGGGTCAAAGCTGTATAACTGAGAGGAGACCTCCACATAGCCTTTAAAGGAATGCGGAAAACCGACCAGGGCTTCTGACCTAATTTCCAATCCTCGCCTTCTTGTGGTGCACCCTGTTGGGTATCTACTTGGATACTGAACGAACGAGGATGGGCTGGCAATTTGGGATGTAGCCGACCAAATTGTGTTCTTATTGGTTAAACCAAAATAAAAAATGATGGTACAACATGTACCAGTTCCTTCCCATTTAAATCTATTTCTCCATTAATTAATTCACTATTGAAGAGATTGGAAAACTTATGAAGAAGTTAACGAAGGATGATCTCATGTGCTGATCAAAATGGAATGCATCTTCAGCCTTGGCAGTTTAAAGTGGGTGGATTTATCCCTATTAACAAACATGTATATCACAAAAGCGCTCTAAGTGGTCATTACTATTAAAAATATTTTTTTTACATAAAAAAAAGCATTACATATTGTATGTAATGTATGTAATTATATATTGTATGTAATTACATATTGTATGTAACTCACCAAAAAATAAAGTGCTCGGCTTGAGATTAACACACTTATGATTTTTAATGCGCTTTCCTGGCATATAATGAAGACAATTTTAAACAATAAATACTTTATACGGTAAACAATTGACGTACATGGGTGCTAAAGGGTATTTCCCCTAATATAAATTCACTACTTATGGGCAGATGCAAATTTAACAAAGATACAATTTGATTTTTAAGTCATGCGTTGGAAAATATATGAAAAGATAGAGGGTTACTACAGTTTGTAGACCATCTTATATCGAAACTGCGTTGTATAAGTACCGCTTCAACAAGGGTTACTACAATTTGTAGACCGCGTTCAACAAGGGTTACTACAATTTATAGACTGCATTGTATAAGTACCGTGTTATACTTGGTTACACTTGGATTAATCTTTTATCCAAGTGTAAGCAAACGAAGTTTGCGTCAGAAGTATTTTCAGGACTGGGGCAACTCGTATATATAAGCTAATGACTTCACATCACTTAGTATCCCATAATGCAAAGGACATATCCTTGTGGACATGTATAATGCTATGCATTATGAGACGGATCACTACCCAGACCAGTTTCGACCTTTATTGAGGTCTTATCAGTGGGAGCTAGACCCAGTGGTGTACTGAGGTTGAAATAATGCAGTAATGTGTCTTCACAATGAAAATCTTATTTTAATTTTGTTTATTTTGCTCAAAATGGACTTTTGGATAAAAAATAAGGAAAATGAAAGGGCTATGTTAATTGAAATGCAGAATATTTACCAGAAACATTGTAATATATTTTAACTTGAAAATTAATATTCATTTGTAAAATAAATAAATAAAATAAATAAAAAAAATTCTAATTTCAGTTAGTTTAATTTAGAACCATTCTAGTTTAATTTTGAAAAATATTTCATCAAATTTTTGAGTGGCTAATGATTATTTAGGTCATTTTAGTTTTTTTGTTTAATTTTGTTGTAGTTGAAACAGTAATTGATAGTGATATATGTATACAGCATCACTCATGGAATAATGTATTTGCTGTCAACATAGACATACTAGTTGGCTGAGTGGATAATATCTCTACTCTCAACAGCATTTGATTCCCATCCCAATGTAACATGGGTGTCTGTGAATATCTTTTAAGTAATAAATAGTTTTTTCATTGCCTGGTGTAAGACTACATCCCTCTTTATTAGTCTGAAGTAGCTAGAAAAAAGTACAATGTTTCATCTTTTAGGGCAGGGTTTCTCAAACTTTTTCTACGACGGAACACTTCAAAAATCCTGAAATTTTCACAGAACGCCATGGTTATTTTGTAATGTATTAATTGATAGTTAATTATTAATTAATAATTAATTAAACATCAATTAAACCATCATTAAATTAATTTGTGCTGATTTTCTTGGACATATCCAATTCTGATCACAAAAAATTTATAAGTACTAACGAGTAAATGCAGACTTTTTCTCCTGTGTACTGGTAGTTTTCCCCTCCTTTTGTACATCCTGGAGATCTTTGTAGGCTTGAGGTGGATGACTCACTATCTGTTCCATCACAAACACCTTCAATAAGAGATTTCTTAATACCAAAATTAAACAAAGTCCATTGTCTCATATTCATATTAGATTTTAACTCTGTATTCCTATTACTTTTAAAAAAATCACAGTACTCCGGTTTCAGAACAAGCACTTACACACTGCAATATGAACTTGCGAAGAAAGTATTCAGTATTACTAAATTGGAGAACCGAATGCAGACTACCGTGATCTTCAATTTCAGTTGAAAAATTTTCTTTATACTTCCTTGCTGATTGGTCACTGACATTTGCAATGCAGATTGTATTTCATTCAGTTTTGAGAACACGCCACCCATTGTTGTAATCGTCTTGCAGGCAATTTTTATGATCGGTCATAAACGGCGGTATTCTCTTTCCCGATTGTTGAAAGATTTCGATGTGTGAAAATTAACGATAATTCATTAATATTTCCATGTTTAAAAATATGCCGCTTGGTCACTGACATTTGTTACACAGATGTCATTTTCTTCAGTTTTGAGAACAGAGGATACGCTGCCCATTATTATAATCCGCTTGCAGGCAATTTTTATGACCGGTTATAAACAGCGGTATTCCCTTTCCCAAATGTTCAAAGCTTTTGATCTGTGAAAATTAACGATACACAGATGTTATTATGCGTTCTGGGTCTGAGCTTTTCGACAACATATTAACAAATATTATTCTCCTCAGAATATTTCTACTATTTATTCATGAAAAATGCTTAGAAAACTAAAATGACAAATTCGAGAACTTCTCGCAGAACACCTATTCACCTTCGACAGAACACAGTTTGAGAAACCCTGTTTTAGGGCATTTGAGGGTCCTAAATTATGTAATCCATCTGTAATACAAAGTGAATAACTTACTATTCACTTAGTATTACAGTTTATTTACTATAATAAACTATATTTATTATAGTTTATAATATGTCAGGTTAATCACTATCTGATTAACCTGACATATTATCATTCTCTGCATTTCATGGCACTAAAAAAAAAGAAAGATTTAGAAAACACTGATTTAAATTACTTGAAACCCTAGAACAATCTTATTCTCATGCAGTAATTCATCCTATGTAACTGCAAATGTTTGAGTGTCTCCACTTTCAGTAGTGTATTCCAGTAATATAACCTTCTTACTGTCTGAAAATACATCATAATACTAATAACCACATTGCAGTTTTTCTTGCTTGCTTTCTTTACTTTTTCATATCCACCTATCTACTATGTATTGTGGATTTCCATTTTAACTGTGGATTAATATTAATGACCTAATATTTAAGGATTTGATTTTTAAATTTCAGTTAGGAACAGTTTTCATTTTTCTATAATCTTCTTTTATCTTACTGTGAATTGAAATTCACTGGATCTTTCTCCACTTAATATTTCTAAATACTGCATTGCTTTATTGCTTATTGCTAGTCAAACACAATCCAGATGAATAGAAATTAATCATTCACTAACCTACAACACAAATCTGCTTTATTTAATTTGTTACAATTATATTGACATGATTGCCTTTCATTAAATGAACACAATTTGCAATTCTGACACTCGTAGAATTTCATTTAATTTTATTTAAATTTTGCTTGACAAAATCTTAGTTTTAGTAGTTTCATGTATACTACAAACTTCCTTATTCTCAATTATAAACAAATTGTGGTTATATGAATGTTTTGAAAATATTTGTGATCCGGGACCTCATAAGATGCAGTTAGTTACTTCATCTATTTTTATAGAGTAAAATTTATTTCATTAAATTTCTTACTTATAAAATGGCATTAGCACGAATGTTCAATTATACATTCACTTATAAATAAAACGAACCTTTTTATCTAGCCATAATTGTTTAGATTTCCAGCATATGAAAGTATACAAAAATCTTTCTTACTTAATTTTGATGAAATGCTATTTAAAAATGAAGCTGTAAATTTCATTCTACTACTAAACACTATAGTCATGTTTCATTAACAAGTTGTTTTTTTTTTTTTTAATTTTTTTAAAATTTAATTTAATTTTATTTTTTTAAATAACGAAACCTGTGGTGCATTCATAATTAGAAGAAACACGTATAAACCACAGTGAAAATTATTTAATTGTAAATACTTTGGACAGACAGGTAGGTCTGTTCAGAAACGCATCTCGGAACATCAAGACTACATTCGTCTTCTTAAACCGCAGAAATCTGGCCTCTCTCAACACGGAATTGAAAATCCAAACCATAGGATCCATTGGGAAAAGGCTAAACTTTTACATAGATCTTTATTTAAACATGAACGTTTATACAAAGAAAGTTCTGAAGCCCTACTACACAGACCAAACCTAAACCGCAACGACGTTCTTACTATTCCTAAAGTATGGGAAATTATCATACAAAACTGTGTTAAATAATTAAAGTTTTTTTTTTTTTTTTTTTTTTTTTTTTTTTTGTACTACTTTAGCACGTTATGCACGTTTTCATGAGATTCTATTGTAATCATGCGCCCTAACTGTATGTTATTCCTAATTTTTGTTTAAATACTGTACTGATGATGTCCTAAGATACTTAGGATGAAATATTTACAATTAAATAATTTTCACTGTGGTTTTAAACGTGTGTTTCTTCTAATTATTACCAAGTTGAATAATAATCGAAGTCTTATTTGTATTGTATATTTTGAAGATCTTTGAAAATTAGCAGTTTTTGATTGTCGTTCTTCATTTCCTTAGTTGGGAGATGAATTACATTGCTTCATGTGAGACTGCTTCCTTGCTTGTTGAAAGCCTGCAGTGGCTTCAAAAATGAGACTATGTAAAAAATAAATAAAAATAAAATGATTAAACATTCCTTTGTCTGCTCATGATAATAATGTACAATATGTTTCAAGCCTCTTGTGGGTGAAAGTCACATAAAAAAAAAATAATAATGATAATAACAAAAATCTCTGCTCCTAGTTTGTAGGCCACAAGTTTCACAATTCCCTCCAAAAAATGTTAGGTATTTGGAACTTCATTTGTTGATACATTTCCTGATTGCATTTGTTTCAGTCAGATATCCCAGGAAATTATCTGTGGTTTAGAAAAACATGATGTGACATCTTCTCCACAATCTCTTAGTGCTTTTTAATGAAACCTCTAAAAATTATTTATAAATTTATATTATTTATAAATTTATAATATATCGGCCTAAATCTATTTAGGCCGATACATTTCAGGATTGCTAAGTGTGGCATTGAGACAAGTATATTAGCATCTGCTATAAAAAATAAACTATATTATTATATTATGAAAATTAAATTATCATGCAGAATTTACTGATTAATATAAAAATCATGCAATTTTTTAGCTCATTAATTTTTAGGTGTGCTTTTTTTTAAATACTTTTATTATTATTATTATTATTATTATTATTATTATTATTATTATTATTATGTGACACCTCCAGGGAGTTCAAAGACTCATCGAGGGAGAGTGTGCTAACAACTACTTCCAACTACTAACCATGCTCAAACTTAACTTTTTATATGAGCCATTAGTAGCAGAGGCTCTACCAATCGACCGACCTTTGCTGGCGATGGTTAATAACATATTACTGTATTAAACTTTAAAATATTATAGGACTCTAATTTATCCAGTGTTTATAAATATTATTATAATATTAGATAAATATTATTCAGCTTTGCATAGTAGAGGATGACTTGCACTGTTAATTGATATTTGAGGGAAAAAATATTTTATAAGTAATAGAACTTGCTTGGAAACACTGGAATGAAAGATAGAGTGTATTCAATAGTATATCCATAGTATATTCAGTATACTTTATTATAGATACATAGCATGTGAAGTGCAGTTTGTAATGAAGCCAGTTCTGATTATAGAAACATGAAATGCAGTTTTCATTTGCCTAGACTTGTGACTTTAGATAGATGGTGTATGTATGTGTGTGTGTTAATATTCCCAAATTATCTCTTGTTAATAAATTTTCCTCTTCATTTTAACATTGTTGTTTCCCATCCTAATTGATTTGAATGCTGAGAAACTTAAATTGTTATGCATTAGAGATAAAATGTGAAAACAGAACTGATATTAGATTTCAAATTCTGAATAGATTATATTCTGTGCAATATCACTGAATAAAGCATTCTTTGCAGCTGTTTTACTTATTTTATACAGACTATTTAGTTGCCCATGGACGTATGAGTGAAAAAGATGCTCGAAGTAAATTTAAACAGATTCTATCTGCAATACAGTATTGTCATGAAAGACATATTGTACATAGGGACTTGAAAGCAGAAAATTTGTTACTGGATGAAAATATGAGTATCAAAATTGCAGGTAAGTTATTAAAAAGATTTTTCCAAAATGATAATTATTAATTTAATATGTAGTTAATTATGTTGATCTGGTACTTTGCAATTCTTCTGCTAGTTCCATTTCTTTTCCATTGATGCCGCTTACGTGTATTATCAATGCAAGGAGCATCAATGGAAAAGAAATGGAATTAGCAGAAGAATTGGATAAGTACTAGGTTAACATAATAGGCATGACTGAAACAAAGAAGACATACAGTAAACAACAAATACAAAATGTTATATTCATGACATAACAGTCATGGAAAAGGAGTTTCAGCTGTAGTATTTAACACTAAATACAAGAATAATCTCCTTGAATGACAGGCAATATCAGGTACAGTGATTGGACAAATATCAGATTGGGGAACTGGACACAGAGACTTATTTGTACCATCATCATCAAATTCCTGCCATGTACTCTCAAGGGGTGTACAGGATATGATAGTACTACATGAAAAAAATTACATCATTACTAACTTCCTACAATTTTCCTCCAAATCAGTCTGTTACTTGTCAATACTCCAACATTATCAGATCTTATATTTCTATCGTATAAGGCACTTTGTACCGTATCAATCCACCTGTATCTTGGTCTTGCTCTGGGTCATTTTGCTGCCAACCTGGCAGAGAACACTTGTTTTGCTTATCTTTCCTCACCCATTTTGTTTAAGTGACTATACCACCTGAGATTAGCTCTGCTAACGCATTCCTAGATGCTGACAATGTCAACTTCTTTCCTAATATCCTCATTTTTAATATGATATTGCCATTGATGCCATCTGTTCATGCCTCTAATCTTTCTCAGGACTCTCATATCTGCAGTCTCTAGTCTTTGGTCAAGTGTTTTACTTCTGACCCAGCTCTCAGATCCATAAGTTAAAACCGGTTTGAACACTGTCTTGTATACAGCTAGTTTAGTGTTCCAACTAATTTCTCTCTCATTCCATATGAATTTATTCAATTGACTTCCCACCATACCAGCTTTGCTGATTCTGTTGTCTATTTCAGGGTTTCTCAAACTTTTTGTGATGGAACACTTCACAAATCTTGAAATGTTCACGGAACACCTTGGTTATTTTGTAATGTATTAATTAATAATTAATTGGTAATTTAGCTTATTTTATTGTTAATTAATAATTAATCAAATATCGATTAAACCATCATTAAATTAATTTGTGCTGATTTTCATTGACATATCCCATTCTGATCACCAAAAATTTATAATATTATAAGCACTTACGAGTGAATGCAGACTTTTTCTCCTGTGTGCTGGTTTTGTAGGGTAGGCAAATATAAATAAAATAAACGAGTAAATCTAAGCGTTAAGAAAAAACAATCATTTATTGTCAAATATTAAACAAAACACATATAGACATAGTGAAACACGTATATTGCAAATTAAGTTCTTAATGACTCCGATGTTTTTGGGTCTTTGAATTACAAATTCTTTTGATATCAGGCACAATATTAGAAAGTTGAATTCTTATATTTGGTGTAGCATCGAGTCTGTTCCTGGACTTTGATTTGGTTGCAGCATAATATGAAAATCCTGCCTCGCATACAAATGTCATTGTAAAAGTTGCAAAAATTAAGTAAAACAAGAATAACTAGTTTGATGCGGTACTCTTCTGTTAAATTGGTCCAGAAATCATTTATTGCCAGTTCCTTGTATTTTTGTTGTAAATCAGAGTCGCTAATTAAGTCAATTAGATTTTCATATTCACTTGCGCTGAAGCCTGCTGGCTTAGCTGTCACTATAAATGGATTCAGAACCCAGGAATTGTCCTCACTGGATTTTGGAAAATATTGCAAAAGGGTTGATTGCAAGCTATGCAGGTGTTCTAAAATTACGTTAGATACTTCTTCATTTACTTTAGAATTTATTTCGGTCAAAAATTCATGCAAGGTGGGAAAACAATCAAAATTATTCTGTTCAACTGTAGAAATCCAGAATTGCAACTTCCTATCAAAAGATGCAATTTTATCTCTTGTATTAAAAATTGTAATATTCTTTCCTTTTAATGATAAATTAATTTCCTTGCACTTTGTAAAAATATCTGCCAGATACGCAATACTCATCAACCATGAAGAATTTCTTAATAATTCAATAAAATTTTGCCCTAAATTATGTGATATCAAGAAACCATTAACTCACTACGAAGTTCAAAAAGCCTCAATAATGCTTTTCCTCTGGATAGCCATCTCACTTCAGTATGTAATAAAAGTGCATTATGTGCACTACCCATTTCATCGCACAAAATTTTAAATAAACTGGATTGAAGTGGTCGAGATTTTACAGTTGATCATTTTTATGGCTTCATCCAAAATAGTTTTTAAATATGTAGGAATTCTTTTTGTTACTAGCTATAATAAATATAATTCTCCGGTAGTTTTTTCTTGTAGATATTTGCACATGAGTAAATCTCCTTCAATACTTTTATCAATTTTGCTTGTCTATGCAAAACACAATGACTTTTGGTGGCTCTTGTATCTCCTTGCAGGATGTGTGTTACAACTCCCTTCATCTTTCCTACCATTGCTTGAGCACCATCTGTACAAATATCAATACACTTCTCCCAACCGATTTCCTGTTTTGTAATATAATTGTTAATACAGTTGCATATATCTACTCTGGTAGTTTTTTCTTGTAGATATTTGCACATGAGTAAATCTCCTTCAATACTTTTATCAAATATGTAACGAACAAACACTAGTAATACAGCGAGTCCTGCGACATCTGTAGATTCATCCATTTGCAATGAATATTCACTGCAAAGTCTAAGTCGATGAATTAGCTCTTTTTCTATGTCAGCAGAAAAATCTTTGATGCGGCGTGAAACAGTATCATTTGATAATTGTACTGCATCTATTTTTTTAGCAACCTGCTCGTGAGTGTCTCACAAATTGTAGGAGCTTCACTATGAAGTGCAGTGCGGTAACTCACGTGAAAAGACGCCTCTGTTGCATTTTCAGTTGTAGCAATTGTAGACATTTGAAGTTTAGATTTTTCTAGCGAGTCATGTCTTCTCTTAAAAAAATGTATATCTTTTCCTTTGTAATCAGTGTGTTTCGTTTCGAAGTGCCTACGAAGTTTAGCTGGAGCCAAAGAACTGTTTACTAGTATTTTATTACATAAAACACACATTGCATCAGTAGCATGTGTATTGCCAATACACGTAAATCCATAATTTAAATAACTTTCATGGTACTTCTGTTATGTTCTGTTCTTAGATGACTTTTGTTCTTTAATATTAGCTTTTGAAGAAACCACAGTTTGCAATTCCATATCTTCTCCAATCATACGAGTAGATGTGTCAGCAGAAGTACTTGCTCCTCCTTGTGTTAAAGTTCCTGTCTTTCAACAAGAATCCATGGGTATTTTTTCAATATTCAAATTCCAATATTTGTCAGAGCTATAATAAAAACAAATAGAATTGTGTTCTATAGGTAAATTTAGTATGAAAAATAATAAGATTATAAATAAGAAATGTCGAATAATATAAAAGTAAATGAATAATGCAAAATAATAAAAAAAGACTGCAACACACAAAAGTAAATATGAATTGTAACAATACTTGTAAGAAAAGTACTAAACCGTATCAAATAATGTAAAAGCCATTGTAATAAGAAAGATTTGATAAAATGTTCAGTAACAAAAATTAAACAGTTCGAAATAAATCAGATATTAATTATAAAATTAGTTAAAAGAGTAAGAAGAATTCTTTTATTAAAAGCTGCCTCGCTTACTCCCTTTATACGGGAATAAAAAGGCGTTAGCTGATTTTTTTTTTCCAAGGGCCCGGTCACAACAAATTTACTCGTAAATACCTTTCCAAAATTTTTTAAAGTTCATACATTAAGATAAGTATTAATAATTAATTATGGCCTAATAATAAAGAGTATTAGTACACTTATGTATACGGTGTGGCATATTGACAAATATAAATTACATTTAAACTAGTTATCAACACAAAATACAAGGCTAATCTTCTTGAATGGCAGGCAGTCTCAAGTAGTGATGTGGACAAATATCAGAATATGAAACTGGACAATGAGACTTATTTGTGCCCATTATCCTACAGAAGGTTCCACTAAGGTAGAAATGGAGGAATTTTTCGATGCTTTAGAAAAAGCAACTGACACAATGAAAAAGGAAAAGTTGGTCCTTGTTGGGCATCTAAATAGCAGAGTAGGGAATGATTGTCAGACATACAAAAATATTTTGGGAAAATTTGGAGAAAAGAGCAAAGCTAATAAAAATGGCAAATATCTGTTGGATTTCTGCTCAGGACATGGACTGGTTATTACTAACACCATGTTCCAACATAAAAATGTGCACAAATTCACATGGAGTGAAGAGGCAAGGAATAAGAAAAGTCTCATTGACTGTTATTGTTGATAGTGATGTTTTCTCCCTGGTGCAGGACAGCAGAGTGTACAGAGGATTTGAAGTTGGAAGTGATCACTATTTAGTCTTGAGCAGGATAAAATTGAATTTCATATTGAAAAGAATAACATGTAAGAAAGTTTTAAAGCGAATAAAAGTTGAGCAGCTCTCAGATGTGAACTGTAGACTAAAATACACAAAGATTATTGAAGAAAAAATGAAAGAGTTTGAGAACAGGAATCAAACCTTGGAGATTCAGTGGCAAGCCTTGAAGAAAGCCCTGATTGATTCAGCTAGAGAGGCATGTGGTGAAGTTGTCTGCAAGGATAAAAAAATCAGAACTCCCTGGTGGACACAGGAAGTTAAAAAGGCAGTGAAGGAAAACAAGAAAGCATATCAAAAGTTCCTGTCAAATAAGTCAGCTTGTGCTTTTAGAGAATTAGAGACAAATGCAAGAATGCTAAACAGTGTGTGTAAAACTAGCTAAACAAAAGTCATGGGAGCACTTTGGCAAGAATATAGAAAATAAATATCAAGAAGGTGGCAAAATATTCTGGTGGTTGTTGAAGAAGCTTAGGAATGGAGGAAAGAGTGTTGTAAAAGGAGTTAGAGATGATAAAGGTGACATGAAAACTGGAGAAAAAGATATCTTTGAAGTATGGAGTAATTACTCTGAAAAACTGCTAAATGAAACGAGCAGTGATGACAACACAGTGGTAAAAAACACTGACCAGGCATGCAGGCAGGAATACATATCCATACTTGAAGTAGAAAAAGCCATCAAAGGCTTGAAATGTGGAAAGGCAGCTGGAATAGATGATATTCGACAAGAAATGCTGAAGTATGGTGGTATAAGAGTCTGACAGTGGCTGCACTGCATAGTTCAGAAAGCCTGGAGAGAAGGACGAATTCCCAATGATTGGAGTAGAGCTCTCATAGTATCCATATATAAAAAGGGAAATAAAACTGAATGTGAGAATTACAGAGGTATTTCCCTATTGAGTGTTCCTGAGAAGATCTATGCAAGTATACTTGAGAAACGGTTGAGAAGAATTATGGAAGAAAAGCTTGGTGAAGAACAAGCTTGATTCAGGCCAAACAGAGGCTGTCAGGATCAGATCTTCACGAAGGGAGTACGATAGTAATATAAGATCTGATAATGTTGGAGTCTTGACAAGTAACAGACTGATTTGGAGGAAAATTGTAGATAGGAAGTTAGTAATGATATAATTTTTTCATGTAGTACTATCATATCCTGTACACCCCTTGTGGGTACGTGGCAGGAATTTGATGATGATGATTAGTTATCAATCAATGGACTGAAATGAAATCTTGTAGCATGTCATAGTTTTTTCAGGCAAACATCATTAAATTAATTTGTGGTGATTTTCATTGACATATCTCATTCTAATCACCAAATAAATTTATAATATTATTGTAAGTACTTACGAGTGAATGCAGAATTTTCTCCTGTGTGCTGGTAGTTTTTGCCTCCCTTTGTACATCCTGGAGATCTTTGTAGGCTTGAGGTGGATGACTCACTCACTGTTCCATCACAAATACCTCCAATAAGAGATTTCTTAATACCAAAATTAAACAAAGTCCATTGTCTGTTATTCATATTAGATTTTAACTCTGTATTCCTATTACTTTTAAAAAAATCATGGCGCTCCGGTTTCAGAACAATCACTTACTGCAATACGAACTTGCAAAGAAAGTATTCAGTATTACTAAATTTGAGAACCGAATACAGACTACCTTGATCTTCAATTTCAGTGGAAAAATTTTCTTTATACTTCCTTGCTGATTGGTCACTGACATTTGCAATGCAGATTGTATTTCGTTCAGTTTTGAGAACACGCCACCCATTGTTGTAATCGTCTTGCAGGCAATTTTTATGATCGGTCATAAACGGCGGTATTCTCTTTCCCGATTGTTGAAAGATTTCGATGTGTGAAAATTAACGATAATTCATTAATATTTCCATGTTTAAAAATATGCCGCTTGGTCACTGACATTTGTTACACAGATGTCATTTCCTTCAGTTTTGAGAACAGAGGATACGCCGCCCGTTGTTATAATTGAACAGAGGATATGACACCAATTGTTGTAATGGCTTGCAGGTAATTTTTATGACCCATCATAAATAGCGGCATTCCTTTTCCCAAATGTTGAAAGGTTTCGATGTGTGAAAATTAACGATACACAGATGTTATTAGGTGTCTGGGTCTGAGCTTTTCGACAAACCTCAGAATATTTTTACTATAAAATATTTATTCATGAAAAATGCTTAGAAAACTAAAATGACAAATTCCAGAACTTCTCGCGGAACACTTATTCACCTTCCGCGGAACACAGTTTGAGAAACCCTGGTCTATTTCTATATCGAATTTACCATCGTCACTAAAAATTGTGCCTAAGTAGTTGAAATGTTTTACTTGTTCCACGGGTTCTCCATTCACAACACAGTTGACATTTTCAATGATTCTGTCTATTTTCATTGTCTTTGTCTTTTTATTGCTGACCTTCATAGCATATCTATTACAACAGTTATTCAATTTAGTCAGAGAATCTTTCAGACTTGTAGCGGATTTATTTAGAAGTATAACATCATCCGCATAAAGCAAAGCGCTGACATTAACATCTCCAATTTTGATATCATGTTTAATACCACTTTCCTTCATAATGTGATCCATATAGATAATGAATAACAGAGGGGATAATGTACATCCTTGTCTCACACCAGATTTAACATTAAACCATCTTCCTGTACTTCTTTCAGTTCTAACTGCTGACTTACAACTCAAATAAAGACTAAGTATTGATTGATATTATGCCTCATTGATACCATATAACTGTAGTATATTGAATAGCTTCTCTCTTGGCACCTTTTCATATGCGTTTTCCAAATCGACAAAACTTAAATACAGATCTTTGTTATATTCCCATGCTTTCTCGACTAGTTGTCGTAAAATGAAGATCTGATCCTGACAGCCTCTATTTGGCCTGAATCCAGCTTGTTCTTCACCCAGCTTTTCTTCCCCATTTCTTCTCAACCATTTCTCAAGTATACTTGCATAGATCCTGCCAAGAACACTTAGTACGGAAATACCTCTGTAATTCTCACATTCAGTTTTATTTCCCTTTTTATATATGGGTACTATGAGAACTCTACTCCAATCATTGGGAATTCGTCCCTCTCTCCAGGCTTTCTGAACTATGCAGTGCAGCCACTGTAAGACTTATACCACCATACTTGAGCATTTCTGGTCGAATATCATCTACTCCTGCTGCCTTTCCACATTTCAAGCCTTTGATGGCTTTTTCTACTTCAAATATGGATATGTATTCCTGACTGCATGTCTGGTCAGTGTTTTTTAACACTGTGCTATCATTACCGCTTGTTTCATTTAGCAGTTTTTCAAAGTAATTACTCCATACTTCAAGGATATCTTTTTCTCCAGTTTTCATGTCACCTTTATCATCTCTAACTCCTTTTACAACACTCTTTCCTCCATTCCTAAGCTTCTTCAACAACCTCCAAAATATTTTGCCACCTTCTTGATATTTATTTTCTATATTCTTGCCCAAGTCCTCCCATGACTTTTGTTTAGCTAGTTTTACACAGTCTTTAGCATTCTTGCATTTGTCTCTGTATTTGCTAAGAGCACAAGCTGACTTATTTGCCAGGAACTTTTGATATGCTTTCTTGTTTTCCTTCACTGCCTCTTTAACTTCCTGTGTCCACCATGGAGTTCTAATTTTTCTATCCTTGCAGACAACTTCACTACATGCCTCTCTAGCTGAATCAATCAGGGTTTTCTTCAAGGCTTGCCACTGAATCTCCAAGGTTTGATTCCTGTTCTCAAACTCATCCAATTTTTCTTCAACAATCTTTGTGTATTTTAGTCTACAGTTCACATCTGAGAGCTGCTCAACTTTTATTCGCTTTAAAACTTTCTTACATGTTATTCTTTTCAATATGAAATTCAATTTTATCCTACTCAAGACTAAATAGTGATCACTTCCAATTTCAAATCCTCTGTACACTCTGGTGTCCTGCATCTGGGAGAAAACATCACTATCAACAATAACATAGTCAATGAGACTTTTCTTATTCCTTATCTCTTCTCTACATGTGAATTTGTGCACATTTTTATTTTGGAACATGGTGTTAGTAATAACCAGTTCATGTCCTGAGTAAAAATCCAACAGATATTTGCCATTATTATTAGCTTTGTTCTTTTCTCCAAATTTTCCCAAAATATTTTTGTATGTCTGACAATCATTTCCTACTCTGCTATTTAGATCCCCAACAAAGACCAACTTTTCCTTTTTCATTGTGTCAGTTGCTTTTTCTAAAGCTGCAATAAACTCCTCCACTTCTACCTTAGTAGAACCTTCTGTGGGACCATAGGCACAAATAAGTCTCATTGTCCAGTTCCCGATTCTCATATTTGTCCACATCACTCTACTTGACACTGCCTCCCATTCAAGAAGATGAGCCTCGTATTTTGCGTTGAATACTATGGCTACTCCTTCTTTTCCTTGATTGTCATTTCCTGAATATAACATTTTGCATTTATTGCTCAGAAAGATCTCACCAGTTTTTGTCTTTTTTATTTCAGTCACCCCTATTATGTCTATTTGGTACTTATCTAATTCCTGAGCTAGCTCCATTTCTTTGCCATTCAGGCTTCTCATGTTGATAGTACCGATCTTTAACTCTAGTGATGTTGAGTTAGGGTGTGTTTTCAGATTTGTACCAGTGGTCTTCTAACGAAGAAATTGAGGAATTTTTGAAGGCATTAGAAAAGACATATTGGTTGACACAATATGCAAAATTTAGAAAAGACAAATTTAGTCCTGTGTCGGAAATCTACACACCAGTGTAGGAAATGATTACCAGACAGATTATAGAAATGTTTCGGGAAAATATAGAGAAAAGAGCAAAGCTAATAATAATGGTGAATGCTTGCTGGTTTTCTGTTCAGGACATAGAGTAGTTGTTGGAAGTTTTTTCCCCACTTGGTTAGACTATAATAAATTTAGTTTAATCCTTTATTAAGTGTAAGCAAACAAAGTTTGCACCTGAAGGATCTTCAGGACTGAGGCAACTCATGGTAAAGGTGGACCAAGCTCTCATCTCCTCTTGTCTTAGTATCTCCCATAATGCAAAGTACATCTCCTTGCAGACATGTATAATGCTATGCATTAAGGGAAGGTCAACTACCCAGATTGGTTTTGACCTTTATTGAGGTCTCATCAGTGGGAGCCAGATCCAGAGGTAGTGATACCAAGGTGGAAGCAATGGAGAAGTCATATTTACCTATCCAAGTTGCCAAAAGGTGACTCACCTTATTATTAAATTACTTTATTTTAGAGAAAGATGTTGGAAGTTTTTCCTACTTGGTTAGACTATAATAAATTTAGTTTAATCCTTTATCCAAGTTTAAGCATACTGAAATCACCACCTCTGGGTATGGCTCCCACTGACGAGACCTTAATAAAGGTCGAAACTGGTCTGGGTAGTGGCCCTTCCCTTTATGCATAGCATTATACATGTCCTCAAGGAGATCCTTTATGCATAGCATTATACATGTCCCCAAGGAGATGTGCTTTGCATTATGGGAGATACTAAGACAAGGAGTGATGAGAGCTTGGTCCACCTTTACCACAAGTTGCCTCAGTCGTGAAGATACTTCAGGCACAAACAAAGTTTGTGCCTGAAGTATCTTCACGACTATGCCTTACACTTGGATAAAGGATTAAACTAAATTTATTATAGTCTAACCAAGTGGGAAAAAACTTCCAACATCTTTCTCTAAATCCAGAGTAATTTAATAATAAGGTGAGACACCTTTTGGCAACTCGTATAGATAAATATGACTTCTCCATTGCTTCCATCTTGGTATCACCACCTCTGGGTCTGGCTCCCACTGGCGAGACCTCAATAAAGATCGAAACCAGTCTGAGTAGTGGCCCTTCCATTAATGCATAGCATTATACATGTCTGCAAGGAGATGTACTTTGCAATCAGGATGAGTTGCCTCAGTCCTGAAGATACTTCAGGTGCAAAGTTTGTTTGCTTACATTTGGATAAAGAATTAAACTAAATTTAACATATAGTAGTTATTACTAACATCGTGTTCCAACATAAAAATGTGCACAAACTCACATGGAGAGACGATACAAGAAAAATCTCATTGATTATGTTATAGCTGATGGTAATTTTTTTCCCAGTTCTGGACTCAAGAGTATATAGAGCATTTGAAATAGGTAGTAATCACTATTTAGTTTTGAAACCAAATAAAATTGAAGTTCATACTGAAATGAAGAGTGTGTAAGAAAGTTTTAAAACAACTCAGATGTGAACTGTAAACTCAAATACACAAACTTCATTCAAGAAAAAAATGAATGAGTAAGGACAGGAAGTGATAGTTACACTCTATAAGATGCCAATTAGGGCTCATTTGGATTTCTGTTCAGAGACCTGGTCACCTGGCCAAATTGGTGATAGAGAAACATTGGAAAGCATGCAGAGGAAAATAACTAAGATGATTCAGGACTGTAATATTGAAGATGAGGACAGATTGAGGGAATGTGATTTTCAGAGATAGGAGGAGGAGGGTGATAAGATCGAGATGTATAAGCTAGTGAGAGAAGCCTATCAAATAGATATAGAGGAATTATTGCACAGGATAATGTGTGATGTAAGAACTAGAGGTCATACCTGGAGGCTGTACAAGGGTCATATAGGTAAAGAGGTGAAAAAGAGATTTTTTTTTGCTTGGTGGGTGGTGAATGAGTGGAATGCATTTTCCAGAATGGATGATGAGTGCTCCAATATTGAATGTGTTCAAAGCAAGGTATAATAGTTATTACGGTCAGTGAGTATTCAATCTTTGACGATGAGAATTTGGACTCCATGGAGTCTTGGAAGTAATACTAAAATACTAATAAGAATACTAACTCCCAACAGGAATGCCGTCAGGAATACATATTCATACTGGAAGTAGAAACAGCCATCAAAATCCTGAAATGCAGAAAGCAGCTGGAGTAGGAAATTCAACCAGAAATTGCCAAATCTGGAGGTATAAAAGTTTTACAGTGGCTGTACCATATAATTCAGAAGATCCAGTTAGAAGGTCAAATTCCAGATGATTGAAGTAGATTTCATAGTTACCCATCTATAAAAAGGGAAACAAAACTGAATGTGAGAATTGCAGAAGTGTTTCCTTACAGAGTGTTCCTAGTAAGATTTATGCACGTATACTTGAGAAAGGTTAAGAAAAATTGTTGAAGAGAAGCTTGAAGAACAAGCTGGCCAAATAGAGGTTGTCCACCATGGAGTCCAAATTTCATCAAGTTTTCACTTTAAGACAAATAGTGGAGAAATCTTGGGAATAAAACAAGAATTTGTATTTAAGTTTTGTAGATCTGGAAAAGGCATATAACAAGGTGCCAAGAGGAAAGCACTTCAAAATGCTACAGTTATGTGGTGTAAATGGGGCATTATATCGAGCAGTCTCTCTATTTAAGCTGCAAGTTAGCAATTAGAATTTAACAATGTACAGGAGATGGTTTTATGTTAAATCAGGTGTGCAACAAGGGTACAGATTATCTCCACTGTTATTCATTATCATATATGGATCACATTATGAGGGAAAGTGGTATTAAAGATATCAAAAAAAATTGGTGGTGATGTTTATCTTAGTTCTTTTCTTTATGTAGATAATGGTATGCTTCTGAATAAATCCAGTACAAGTCTGCAAGATTCTCTGAGTAAATTGAACAACCATTGTAATATATTTATTATGAAAATTAGCAATAAAAAGATAAAGACAATGAAATTAGGCAAAAACATTGACATCAACTGTATCCTGAATGGTGAACCTATAGAACAAGTAAAACATTTCAACCATGTAGGCAAAATTTTACGTGAAGATGGTAAATTAAATATGGAAATAGACAACAGCATTAGCAAATTTGTTATGGTAGGAAGTCAACTGAATAAATGTTTATTGTGATGGAGGTGAGAGAAGACACGCCTTGGACTATGTTGTATGCAGATGACAGCGTGCTGTGTGCAGAATCAAAAGAAGAAGTGGCAGCTAAACTGGAAAGTTGGAGGAAAGTACTGGAAAAGAGAGAGAGGTATTAGACTGAGCAGAGGTAAGACAGAGTATATGTGTTGCAAAGTGGATGTCAACCAGGAGACAGATCTAGAGCTGGAAGGAAATGTCGTCAGGAAGGTCAGTGACTTTAGATACTTAGGTTCAACGATGAAAGAGGATGGTGAGGCTGAGAAGGAAGTGGGATGCAGGATTCAAGCAGGATGGAGGAACTGGAGAGAGATGACTGGAGTGCTATGCGATAAGAGGGTACCTATCAATCTTAAAGGCAAAATCTAGAGGACAGTAGTGAGACTAGCTATGACATATGCTATGGAAACTGTGACCCTGAGGAAAAATAACATCAGCAGGATGAAGGTAGCGGAGATGAGAATGCTTAGGTGGATGTGCGGTGTGACCAGAAAGGATCGTCTGAGAAATGATTATGTAAGGGGAATGGTGAAAGTTATGAACTTAGGAGCAAAGATACAGGAGGTTAGGTTGAGATGGTTTGGTCGTGTGATGAGGAGGGAGGAAGAGTATGTGGGAAGAAAGGTCATGTAGATGGATGTGCAGGGGAAGAGGAAGCGCGGATGGCCAAAGAAGAGATGGAAGGAGATTGTGGAGGAGGACTTGAGGATGAAGATCTTGGATGTGGATACAGCTCAAGACAGGAGGTTGTGAAGGAGACTCACAACAAACAGCGACCCTACTTAAGTGGGAAAAGCTGCAGAAAAAGAAGTAAATTAGCTGTATACAAGACAGTGTTTAAACCAATTTTAACTTTTTGATCTGAGAAGCTGGATTAGAAATAAATTATTTGATGAAAGACTGAAGACTATGTATGAGAGTTCTTAGATTAGTGAAGTGAATAGATGGCTTCAATGTCAGTATCACATTAAAAATGTTGATATTAGGAAAAAACTTGTCATTGTTAGCATTTAGGAATGTGTTAGTAGAGCTTAGAGCTAATCTCACATGATGGGATCACTTAAACAGAATGGAAGAGGAAAGATTACCAAAACAAGTGTCCTTTACCAGGTTGGCAGGAAAAAGACCCAGAGGGAGAAAAAAAGATTTATGTTGATTAATACAGTAAAAAGTGTCTTAGAAGACAGAAATGTGAGATCTAATAATAATGTTGGAGTCTTGACAGATAGCAGATTAATTTGGAGGAAAATTGTTGATTCAGAAGTTAATAATCGTGTGACTTTTTCCATGTAGTACCATGATAATTATCCTGTACATATCAGGAATTTGATGATGATGAATCAACAGGGCTCTCGGTTTGAATCCTGTGATTGGCATGAATGTTTGCAATTGTCTTTAGGTAGGAGATCACCTCTCAATTTACTAGTGATCTGAAATGACTTTAAAAAGTTCCATGTTTGGTCTCTAAAGTGTTTCGGGATTATGTGAAAAAAAAAAAAAAAATAAAATAAATAAATATATATATGTATATACATACATATATAAACTTAATCTTCTTCTTCTTCTTCTACAGCTTCTCCCACTTAAGTGGGGTCACTGTTTGTTATGAGTCCTCCACACCTTCCCGTCTTGGGCTGTCACCACATCCAAGTTCTTCATCTTCAAGTCCTCTTCTACCAGCTCCCTCCATCTCTTCTTTGGCCGCCCACGCTTCCGCCTTCCTTGCACATCCATCTGCATGACCCTTCTTCCCACACATTCGACCTCCCTCCTCGTCACATGACCAAACCATCTCAACCTTGCCTCCTGTATTTTCGCCCCTAAGCTCATAACTTTCACTGTTCCCCTTACATAATCATTTCTCAGACGATCCTTTCTGGTCACACCGCACATCCACCTAAGCATTCTCATCTCCGCTACCTTCATCCTGCTGATGTTATTTTTCCTCAGGGTCACAGTTTCCATAGCATATGTCATAGCTAGTCTCACTACTGTCCTCTAGATTTTGCCTTTAAGATTGATAGGTACCCTCTTATCGCATAGCACTCCAGTCATCTCCCTCCAGTTCCTCCAACCCGCTTGTATCCTGCATCCCACTTCCTTCTCAGCTCCTCCATCTTTTTCCACTGTTGAACCTAAGTATCTAAAGTCTCTCACCTTCCTGATGACATTTCCTTCCAGCTCCAGATCTGTCTCCTGGCCACCGCCCACTGTGCAACACACATACTCTGTCTTACTTTTGCTCAGTCTCATACCTCTCTCTTCCAGTACTTTTCTCCATCTTTCCAGTTTAGTTTCCGCTTCTTCTCTTGAATCTACACACAGCAAGATGTCATCTGCATACAACATTGTCCAAGGTGCATCTTCTCTCACCTCCTCTGTTACCACCTCCATCACAATATTAAACAGAAACGGACTTAATGCTGGCCCTTGATCCAAGCCAACTGTTACTTGAAAACTTTCTGTCTGTCCCAAACAGGTCCGAACACTTGTCTTCGCATTTCTGTACATTTCCTGCACCAACCTGACATATTTCTCCGGCACCTTCTTCTCCTTCAGACACATCAAGACTTCTTGCCTTGGCACTCTATTGTATGCTTTCTCCAGATCAATAAATACCAGATGTAGCTCCCTTTGTTTCTCTCGATATTTTTCCATCATCTGTCATAACCCAAAGATAGCATCTGTTGTTGAACTACCAGGCATGAAGCCAAATTGTTCCTTTGAAGCCAAATTATCTCTCAATCTACCATCAAGAACCCTTTCTAGGATCTTCATTGTGTCATTGTGTGGAACATCAACTTTATTCCTCTGTAATTTTTACAGTCTTGTGCATCCCCTTTACCCTTGTAGATGGGAACAAGAGTACTCTCCCTCCATTCCTCGGGTATATTTTCCTGTTGGCAAACTTTCATGAACAGGTCCCACAGCAGGTCAATTCCCTCTTCCCCCAGTGCCTTCCATGCCTCCACTGGAATTCTGTCGGGGCCCACCGCTTTTCCATTCCTCATCCTCTTCATGGCCTCCGTCATTTCCATTCTACTGATGTTCTGCACCATCTCCTCAGAAGGCTGCCCATCTCCTCTGTGAGTGCTTGCATTTTCCTCATTCAAAAGTCCCTCAAAGTATATTTTCCATCTGTTTCTTATGTCCACATCCCTCCATAATACTCTTCCTTCAGCATCTTTGATCTGCCTCACATGTATTTATCCGGGCTTGGGACCGGCACCTATTGAGGCTAGCTTGTCTCCTTCGGTGGCTGCATAAGACGAAATGACTTAGCAAGATAGGAAAGACTCACCCCTAGCCCTCGAATACTCTAATAGCATCAGGGGGAAGGAGCAAGGAGAGGAGAAAGAAGAGGAGGGACCAGTCTACAGAATATATATTACATGAAGTAAGGCATGGTCCAGCATCAGGTACCTCGGGTGTGCCATGCCCGTACTCACTAAAGTGAGCCCTTGAGGAATATATAAACTTAATGAAAATAGAAAAAAAATCTTAGCCTGCCTGTGGTACTAATGTACTATAGGTTTACAGTCTTTTATGGGTGGAAGTCACAAATAAAGAAATAAATAAACTTTATCCCTCCACACAACACTATTATTCTATAGGTTTGCAGCCTCTTATATTAGAAATTTGTGTGTTTGTGTGCATTGCTTTTTTTTTTTGTAAAACAATAGGTGCTGGCAGGAAAAATTGAAAATTAGAATGATATGAAAAGAAAATCACAAAATTATTGACTGATATTTTTACCTCATAATGTGATAATGTTTTCATAGTAAGAATAGATGAAGTATATAACGTACAGTTTGTAAGCATAAATTTATTGTACCAGTATGTAAAAAATAAGTAAAATGTGTAGTTTTAATTATTTTAATAAAAATTAAATACAGCAAATATCTTAACAGTAGATGTAGTGAACAATATAAATTTCATTAAATAACTAAGCTTATTTGTATGCTAAGTAAACAGTTAAAAATTACTGAATATTACAAATTTTTAAATATAGATATCTATATGTTACACATTGCTGTAAATAAAGGTACCAGTGTGCTATATTTCCCCCCCCCCAAAAAAAGCACTTTATATACATATATATATAATATAAAATAGTTGTTTTAAGTCAGTTCATATATTGTAAACGTTATCAATGATGTAGATGTAGAAAAACATGGAAAAGAAGAAGACTAAGGTAGATTCATTTAATAATGCGTTTTGAAAGCTGAACTGTAAGATCTTTCAGGTATTGGAGACATGGCAGTTAAGACTGATTTGGAAGAAAACTATTGATAGGAAGCTAATAATAATAATAACTTAACTACATAGCAGTCTGTTTTAGTATCCTGTATACCACAACAGACTACGCAGTCACATCTGCTCCTGATATGCAAGGTCACACATCAGGAGCAGATACTACATTATATATATATACATTTCATTTCTGATTGTTGAATTTTGCAAATATTGCATTGCAGTGGATGTAATAAAACTTTTATCATTTTATTTTATTTTATTTTTTTTTTTTAAGATTTTGGTTTCAGTAACTACTTTGAACCAGGAAAACCTTTGTCAACGTGGTGTGGAAGTCCTCCTTATGCAGCTCCTGAATTATTCGAAGGGAGAGAATATGATGGACCAAAAGCAGATATATGGGTAAGTGTATGAATTTTTATTTGCAGGAATGAAAACATCTGCTATTTTTTGTTAATATTTGATAAGAGTATACACTATTCATTTTATAGATAATGTTAATATAGCATTTTCATTATTGATTTTCAGATTTAAAAAACGATTTACACAGTTTTGCTTTTAGTTTAAAACTTTCAGTATCTCTGTTTTCAGCTGTTTATCTCAGTAAATGCATAACTACGGTAAAAGAACTTAGATTGAATTTTTGTAGATAAGCTTATACGTTGGGTAGATATACTTCTAATTTTTTAGGAAATGACAACTTAAACTAAATTATTAATTATAAAACTTTAATAACTAACTATATTTCGGCAATGGCACATTGCCATCTTCAGGGATCACGAAACAATGATATGTTCATGCAGGCACTTACACTAAGCAAATGAAGCTGAAGAAAGGCAACTGAAATTGTGTTTTAGTTTTACACAGTTCCCAAATGTGATCTCAAACTGTGTGAAACTAAAACACTGATTTACGTCACTGAAGGCTCTCTGCATATACAGACACACTAGCTTCATTCTTCTAAGGGAGCAGATTGCTACCACCTGCATTCTCTTGGCTGACACCAATGAAACTATTTGTGTGCTAGAGCTAGAGCTTTCTGCTACACTGAATGTTGACCTTCGGATGACCCTTTCCAATGTCTCTAATACTTCAGCTGAAAAAGAATTTCAAAGAATAAAATGCCAACAATATCAGACTGAATGTAGCTAGTGTTCTTACCAAAGCCCAACTACCAAAAAGCAACTTATCAAAAGAAGAATTCCAAACTCTACAAGAAATCAAGAACAACAGAAAAATAGTAATTACTAAAGTGGATAAGGGAAATGCCACTGTGATTCTAAATAAATCAGATTACACAGGTATGCTTGCCTCTTTACTTTTATATCAGTCTACCTACCTCCCTATAAAATATGATCCCAACAGCACCCAAATCAGAACACTCCATAGGTTCCTTAAGAAGGTTACCACTTGGCCTGTGTGACTAACAGACTAAAAGCTTTTAACTCTAGACTCTGTACTACCAAAAATCCATAAGCAAAAAATGTACCATTAGGTCCCATTGTGGATGGCATTGATTCTCCCACATAAATTAGCCAAACATTTAGCCAAAATGCTCACACAATAATTTGGCAACACACCTTCTCACATAAAAAATAACTCGGTCCACTTTAAAGCCAGTATAGAAGATCTCTCACTCCAACACACTGACATGATGGTCAGTTTTAATGTCGCCTCCTTATTCACCAATGTACCAGTCAAAGATACCGTAGACCTTGTCCAAGCCAAATTTTCTCCCGATATCTCAGCCCTATTTCAGTTCACTGTGAACTCAGGCTATTTTGTTTGGCAAGAAAAATACTACAAACAGACAGAGAGGACAGCAATGAGTTCTCCACTCCTGGCCAACTTCTTTATGGAGACTTTTAAAGAAAGTCTTAAACTCTGTTCCATATAAACTCACTGTTTGGCTATCATCCACATCCACATAATGTGTTCACTATTTGACCACATGGCCTGGACACACTCCACAATTTCTTAACACACTTAAACAACCAACACCCCAGAATCCCGTTTACCTTGGAAAAGAAAAACAACAACAGTTTCCTTTTCCTAGATACTCTGATTACATGCCAGCCTGATGGATCCCCAGCTTTCTTTTTACAGAAAACCTACACATACAGGTAGATACATTCACCAGCAGTCATCCCCCCCCCCCCAACAATATGAGAATATAAAAACCCTATATAACATGGCAAAATTAATCAGTTCAGGTAACAATGCCCTAACTACTGAACTTAACCATATCCTTAACATCTTCTTAGCCAATAGCTACAACCCCAAAAAAATATTAAAACCAGTTAACCACAATCCCCCATCCCCCATTCTTCATAGAAGTGATTACTCTAAATCTATCACATCCCATATAACCAGGGTACATCTGAAAAACTAACAAAAATCATAAGAAAATATGACCTCACAACTAGTTACATAATCACATAAGAAACTGGCATCTCTTCTCTGCTCCACCAAAGACCAACCACTTCCCATAGACCTACCTGGAGTATACCAGGTCCCTTGCAGTTGCAAACTGCCTTATAAACAGGCAGGGCAGCCAATATCAGGATATCTAGACACAAGGACTACATCTTGTTCCACCAATAGAGCCACTCGGGACTTGCTGACCATGCATTGGACACCCACCACAGAATACTCCAGAAGAAGGCCACTTTATTACATCACAGCAAGTACAAATATGAAAGATTATTCCTTGAATCAGCCTCAGCCTGAAAAACTTCTCAAACCTCAACAAATTTGGGTGCATGAGACTGTCCCAAATTTGGGAAGCTTACATATCTAAGATCGTAAGCCCAGCAGCCAAGACAACCCAATTTAGCCCACTATGGGTCACCTTTTAGGACTCTTGGGCTGACTTCAGTTGCCTTTCTTGAGCCTCATTTGCTTAGCAAGTGCCTGCATGTCCATATCACTGTTTTGTGATCCCTGAAGATGGCAATGTAACATTGCCAAAATATAGGTAGTTATTAATTAAGCTTTTTATAATTAATGATTTAGTTTACGTTGTTATTTCCTAAAAAATTAGAATCATGACTTAGACTGAACTGACTGAAAACAACTGGTTTTTGTTATGAATATCTTGTAGCATCATTGGTATATGACTGAGTTAAGTCTGGAAAATTTAAAGACTGTTTTCCTTTCTGATAATGTGTTTATATTAATTAAAGATGTATTGATTTAAAGTAAGTTTAAACATTTTTAAGATTTAAAAAATATATATATGATTTGAAAGTACAACTTCCCACACTTTAGGTATTAGTTGTCTATCATTGTTATTAAGATTGTACAGATTGTAATAAATAAGGTTTTCAAACATAAGATTCTGTGGGAAGTTTTTGGTATTGAGACCACATTATTATGAAATTAAAGAGTTTAATAAAAAAATAATCAATTAAAACCTGACAAGTTTCGTAAGTCATACAACTTATCATTAGGGGTACTAGTACCTAGACGTTTTACACAACAAAAGCCTATTAACAATTAATTACACATTAGATGTTTTTGGTAGCTTCGCAACTGTAACATATAATTGATAAATCAGAATACAAATGGCAAATTTGTTACTGTATGCATGTTGGAACATTATTAATTGTTATCACGTTCTGTGGCATCATGTGTGTTATAATATTCTAAGTCTGTGGCAGTTAAAATTTTGATGAAAGCAGACCATACTTGATGTAAAATTAAGCCTTGATTTTTATTGCATTGTGTAGGGATCCTAAGCATTTGCAAGGCATCTTTAAATTTGCTCTAAAACAGTTACGATCAATATATGACATTTTTGTTTATTGCCAAAGTACTTGATGGCCAGTAGTAGTTGTGTGGAAATGCTAGGCTTGATTTATGCTCTCTTCTTTTATTAAACTCTTTAATTACATAATAATGTGGTCTCAGTACCAAAAACTTCCCACAAAATAAGGTTTTCCTTAAATAAAAGGCAATTTAAGATGCTTTGGTGCAGTAATTAGAATTAACCCACTGCTGCAGAAAAAAAATCATGTTCTGAAAAGTTATGACATACTGACCTCCTTGATTTTGGATTACCATGAGTTCCAACTTCATGGTAATCCAAATAATAATTATATGGATTTATAAACTGAATAAAATCCTGATGTTCAGAAATCTGTTTCTCTTCTGATTACGAGGTGGCTATTAAATAATGAGACTGGTTGCAAAAATGTGGTTTATTATTACAGTTGTACAACTTAATTGTTATCCCCTTCAACATACTGTTGCATACGAATTTTCCATTGTTGGAAGCAGTGCTGCAAGTCATCAGGGGTTGTCTGCTTTAGTAGCGCTGACATTTTCTCCTTTACCTCATCCACTGACTGAAAATGGATGCCTTTCAGTGTGGATTTCAACTTCGGAAAAAGATAAAAGTCACATGGAGCTAAGTCCGGAGAGTAAGGTGGATGGTCCAACAGTGGGATCTTCTTATGAGCCAGATACTGCTTTACAGACAGTGCACTGTGGGCTAGAGTGTTGTCCTGATGGAGAATCCAAGCGTTTTTCTTCCATAGATCAGGTCTCTTCTTCCTCACTCGTTCTCTCAGCTTGGCCAGAACCTCAAGGTAATAATGTTTGTTAACTGTCTGACCGGCTGGTACCCATTCAACTATTACCATGCAATTGATATAAAAAAAACGATAAGTTTTGACTTGCTCGTTCTTGCTTTTTTCATTCTTGGTGACATGGGAGTTTTCCAGTGCATCGATTGTCTCTTTGTTTCTGGATCGTACTGGAATATACAAGTCTTCTGACATGTGATGATCTTCTCCTGCAAGTCTGGCTCTGCTGTTAGCCATTCCATGATGTCAGCACAAATTTGTTTCCGGACGTCTTTCTGCTCCTGACACAAATTTTTGGGAACCATTTCGGTGCAGACTTGGTTCGTGTTCAATTGCTTGTACAAAATTTGTCATACAGTCTCCTTATCAATGTGCACCATGTCTGCTATCATCCGATTGCTTAATTGGCAATCATTGCGGACAATTTCATTAATTTTCATAACATTTTGTTTGGTTACTGCCATTACAGGGCAACTCGGTCGTTCGTCATCTTCAACGTTTTCTCAGCCTTCAGCAAAGTGCTTGTGCCATGCAAACATTCATGCACGGGACATTACATTATCACCATACACCTCTTGCAACAGTTTCAAACACTCGGTCGGTGATTTCTTCAATTTCATGAGGAATTTGAGGTAATGCGCTGCTCGAGTTTAACATTAGACATCGTTCCGGCAAAGCGACTTCACGCGTGTTTCTTTTATAACTGCCTGCAGACTAACTGACAGCGAACAGTGCTTATCTCAACTGCTTCCAGAATCTTCAAGGTCATTCACGGTGCAAATGCATCCCACTGTTATGAGTACACGATTCGCAGCGCACCTTGTCTCGTTATTTAATAGCCACACTTCATAGACTTTACATATACCTTCAGGGGGATGTACAAGAACAAGTTACATCATTACTCACTTCCTGTCAACAATTTTCCTGCAAATTAATCTGTTATATGTTAGGACTCTTATTATTATCAGATTTTATATTTTTATCTTCTAAGGTGCTTATTACTGTATCACTCCACCTACATCTTGGTCTTCTTCTGGGTCTCTTTCCTACCATTTTATCATTTTCCTACCTAGTCAAAATCTTGTTCCTTCTTTCATCCAAAGCTAATTATTACATAGAAAAAAAAAGTTTCAGTACATTACCACCTTGACGTGTTGATATCGTGATTCTTTCGTCCGTCCTTTGTGAGAGGATACCTTTCTGCTACGGTAGGTTGCTGCCATGCGGAAGTCACGTGCTCATCACGTATTGGGCATTTTTCTTTGCTAGACACACGTTCATCTCATGGGTTGCTATCGTTAATTCGACCGCCATCAAAGGGAATCCTTTGCTGTCTCACATCAGAAAAACCTTTACCGATGGCCCGAATTGGAGAAACTGCTTTCATCTCATGTATAGCCTTGTCCGACTCGCGTCAGTCAGCAGCGGGGAAAAGTTGCAGCTCGTCGTCGTCAAGCTTCCTTCCAGTCATCAGCATCACTGGTGTGCACGAGAAACAGGAACAGGCAGATCCAAAAAAAGGGACTTCAAACACGTGAACTCACTTTTATCCTACTTCATTGCACCCTCTTTCTGCCTTCAAATGTTGTTCACGGCACTTTCCTATTCGTATTACGAAGTGGCATCACACCGCTGCTCCTCCTCAATGAGCGCTCTTTTCGTAGAATGCGAGTTCCGTTTGCTTTCCACAAATGCCTCTGCCTGGTTTACGTCATCGGCGGTGGCCAGCTAGCAACCTTTGGACTTTTGTTAGCACTTAGCTACACGTTCTTGTATAGAGCACAAATTAACATTCACTTTTTTAACAATATATTTATGCTTAGACATGCAATTTTTGTTCTGTTTTTCTAAAGAATATGTGACATGTTCTCTCATATAATATGCTTACTTTGCTAACGGTACAAGTATTTTCTTACTTAGTATCGTGTTTTTGTTAAATCCTGAATGAATGACTTTTCTTGAAAGAGTCCTCATTCAAGATCCAACACTTCCTTTCTGCTATTCTTCTTAACTATTTCTGAAGTATACTTGCATAAATCTTACCAAGAACACTTAGTAGGGAAATTTTTCTGCAATTTGCACATTCAGTTTTATTTCCATTTTTAAAGATGAGGTACGATGAGAGCTCTACTTTCTCTACTCTAAACATCCGGAATTTGACTCTCTGAAAAAGCCGCCTGAATTATGCAAGTTCACTGCATGCATAGATCTTAGCCTTCCTCCATATTTGAGTGTTTCTGGTCGAATATCATCTACTCATCAAGTGATTTTCCACATTTCTGGTTTTTGATGGATGTTTCTACTTCAAATAGCGGATACGCTTACCGAGTGGTTAGCGTATCGGCTCTCCAGCCAAAAGGCTGCAGGTTCGAATCCTGCCGAGGGTATGGATGTTGTGAATCTTTGTGAAAGTACTAATGGTGGTAGTCGGCAGTAGATGGCATTGGTGTCAGATGATGAAGGTTGGTGGAGTAGTGAAACGAAGAGCTGTAGAGTAGATGCCCTCCCTCGATGAGTCTTTCGACTCCCTGAAGGTGTGGTGTAATAATAATAATAATAATAATAAAAATATTGATATGTATTCCTGATTGCGTCTGCACAGTTAGCCAAGTGGCTATGAGCTTTGCAACCATATGCCTGGTAAAGGAGTGTTGTGTCCTGCATTCGATTCCTGTCGCTGACGTGGGGAGCTTAGGATCTTTCTCAGATATGGCCAAGTTAGCCAATCTTGGGCGTGTACCACAGGGTATTCCTCCATAGTTTATCTGGAATTTTTCCCTCCTGCAAGGAGGCCAACTGGTCCTGTGAACACATGCTTCTACAGACATATGATACCTCCAGGAATAAGGAGTAACCAACCTATTCCGTAGAATTTTGATTCCGGATGCCTACACTGTAAAAAATGTAGGTCTACGTGTGAGCGTAAATCAGGACAGGATTCCTGATTGCATTTTTTCTGAGTGTTTTCTACTATCATGCTATCACTGTTTCTTTCATTTAGCAATCTTTCCAAGTAATTACTACATACATCTAGAATACTTTTATCTTCAGGTTTCATGTTATCCTTATCATCTCTGATTCCTTTTACAGTACTCTTTCCTCCACTTCTAAGCATTTTTCGATAACCTCTAGAATATTTTGTCCCATTCCTGATATTTATTTTTTTAAGTTTTTATCAAAGAGTTACACAGTGCTTCACTTTCTTACATTTCTGTCTGTATTCTCTAAGAGCACAAGTTGATTTACTTGCCAGGAACCTTCCATATGCTTTTTTTCTTTTCCTTGACTGTCTCTTTAACTTACTGAGTTCACCATGGAGTTTTGATTTTTCTATCCTTACAGACAGCCTCACCGCATGCCTCTCCGGCTGAATTTGCTACTCAATCTCCAAGGTTTGGTTCTTGTTTTCAAACTCTTTAATTTTTTCTTGAATGATGTTCGTGTATTTCAGTCCACAGTTCAACTCTGAAAGCTGCTCAACTTTGATTTATTTTAAAACTTTCTTACACATTCTTCTTTTCAGTATGAAATTCACTTTTTATCCTGCTCAAAACTAAGTAGTGGTCACTTCCTGTTTCAAGTTATTTGTATATTCTTGTGTCCTGAACCAGTGGGAAGATATCACTATTAACTATAACATAGTCATCGATACTTTCTTATTTCTTGTCTTTTCTCCATGTGAATTTGTGCACATTTTTATGTTGGAACATGGTGTTAATAATAACTAATTCATGTACTGAACAGAAATCCAGTAGGCATTCACTATTATTATTAGCTTTGCTCTTTTCTCCAAATTTTTCCAAAACATTTCTATATGGCTGGTAATCATTTCCTACTCTGCTGTTTAAATCTCCAACAAGTACCAGCTTTTCCCTTTTTGTTGTGTCAGCTGCTTTCTCTATTTCAAAAAATTCCTTTACTTCTTCCTTAGTATAACCTTCAATGGGACCATAAGCACAAATAAGTCTCATTGTTCACTTTCCAATTCTGATATTTGCTCACATCACCTCTATTTCCTGCCATTCAAGAAGATTATCCTCATATTTAGTGTTGAATACTATAGCTACTCCTGCTTTTTATTATACCCCCTGATTGTTATTGCCTAATATAATGTATTGTGTGTTGCTTTTTGTCTTTTTTTCTTTCAGTAATGCTTATTATTTGAACTGATATTATTAAAGCTAGTATTTATTCAGTTTTTCTGCTAGTTTCATTTATTTTCTGTTGATGCTTCTTATTTTAATAGTGCCAGTCCTGAACTTTGCTGATGTTAATTTGGGATTTGTTTCATTAGCTGATGTTTTGCTTTTTGCCCTGGTTCCCTGACAAAAACAATTGGGGGGGGGGGCTTTGTTTAACTGAGCGTGAAATTCTGTCATGTTGTACCATCATTCTGCTGGTTTAAGCAAATAAAAATAAAATTGGGTTTGCTAAATCCCAAATTTCTATCCCATCTTCATTCGTTCATTATCCAGGTTGATACCTAGCAGGATGCATCATGAGAAGGTGAGGATTGGACATTAGATCAGAAGTCTTGGTCAGTTTTCTCCATTTCTGAAAAGGCTATGCAGAGGTCTTCTCTCACTTATTCAACTCTAACCCTTAAGCATGTATGAATTGCTGTAAGTCCACACAGTTAGCCTAGTGGCTCTGCACTTTGCAACCATTTGCCTTAGAAAGGAGTGTCCTGGGTTTGATTCCTGTCGCCGATGTGAGAAGCTTAAGGATCTTTCTCAGACATAGCCAGTTATGGACAGTAGGGTTTTTCTCCCCAGTTTATCCCTCAAGCAGGCAAACCGTCTCTGTGAACATACATGAAGCTACAGCCATAGAATATACTGGGAGGCATAGGTCTAGTCACCTTATCTTTGGGACAGGTACGACTTAGATGGGCTTAAGATAGCTCTTAAGATAACAGGCCAGTAGGCCTAACACGTAGAAGGGAGGAGAAGAATTGCTGTAATCACAAATCCCCCCCCCCCCATATATATATATATATATATATATATATATCACTGAAATAATTTTTAAAAATTCTACAAAAGCAGTTGGCATCAAATTTTGACAAATTTATAAAAATGAACCTATCTGAAGGAAGCAGTATGTGATTAACCATGCTTCTTTAATAAAATTGCATGCTTAAAATCTTATCTGTTGATATACAATTTAGTCTTGTGGGATGTTAATGCCAGTTATGAAAAGCCAATGTAGATATGCAAACTAGCTTGACACATACATTTTGTACTGTCTGCCACTTTTTTCCCCTTGAAATTCTTGTTACATTCTTTGGAAAAGTAAATTGAATACTTTTAATTTTATCTTACATCTGTCTGAAGTTTTTTGTTGTGGTAGTCCTTCTGCATCGCTTAAGAGATACTTCTGCTGTAATTAATGCTTTGTGTCTATGTAGACAGTTCTCAATGCAGTATGCTTTCATTTCAGCTTTCCAAAATAATCAATATGTTCAATCCAGAAAATAAAGAAAATCCATTATGTTTCTTATCGGAACAGTTTTGTTCTTTAGTCTGAGTTATCTGTCGAATGCTGGTAGAAGTGTGGCACTCACTATATATATATATATCTACTGCATTCAGAGAGAGAGAGAGAGAGAGAATTCGTCTGATATCAAAACCAGCATTTCTATACACACAGCGACTGACTCACTGTTAGGAAGTAGTATTTTTATGTAACTGTTGTTGTTTTATATATTAGAAAAGCATGATGATTTGCACAGAACTCTTTTAGTAATTGAATCTAATTTCAAAAGTTTCCATATATGCATAATATTTATTCCCATTTGTTTAGAGTTTAGGTGTAGTCCTCTATGTTCTGGTTTGTGGAGCTCTACCTTTTGATGGCAGCACTCTTCATTCTCTAAGAACAAGAGTTCTTTCTGGAAAGTTTAGAATTCCATACTTTATGTCTAGTGGTGAGTTTTATTTTGCTATTTTTAAAAAATTGACGTTTGTTTTGTATGTATGCTCTTCTTTAATACATTATTAAAGATAAAAGTATGAAAAGTAGATTTGAATAAGAAAATGGGTGTATTTATTTGAACCTATGGTGTTTTTCTTTATTTTTGTAGTTAGATCTCTGCAAATCTAACTTGATCTGCAGAGATTTTTATATTGTAAAAATTGAGAAAATCTGAGAGGAGGAAAATACACACCCACACACACACACACACAAAGTTATTTTCTCTCTTAATTTTCTTTTAATTATGCTTAATATGAATAATCGGGATTTCTTTATATAACTGAAATATACACTGAAGTATTCCACCTGAGTATAAAATATCGCTGGGATCCATTCATCTGTCCATGATACATTCTTTTCGAGTATTCCCAAAAAGATGAAACATTCTTTTCGAGTATTCCCAAAAAGATGAAACATTCTTTATATTCTGTGATGAGTGATTCATTCTTCTGGTTGGAAGGATATGCTTGAATACTAGGTCACTAGTACACTTGTATACTACTTCATTGTTTGCTTTGACTGATTTCTCTCTTGTTTCAGATATACCTTCCTGGAGGGTGGACACGTGGGCACAAAAATAATCCCTTTCTTCCAATCTTACTTTTAATGACATTGAAATTTCTATTAAAGATGTACTTTATCCTCTTGGGATTACTGTAACCTCAAATATCTCTTGGCACAAATATTTCAAATATTAGGTTTTCTCTTTCACTCCAAAAAGCTTCAAACTCTATTCAAGTCACAAATTCATCCAACCATTGAGTATTGATGTCACGTGTGGTGATGATGTCCCTAAGAGCTCCCTAAAAATACTGAATCTGTACTGAAAAGAGCAGTTAGCTTAATTAATGATCCCTCTATCACTAATACACTTTGCCAAAACACAACTGTGCTTTATCAAGCAGAAAGAAATGAAGCAGTAAGTGAATGCTTATGTAAAAGTGAGGTAAAAGTCATGTATAAGTGAAATAAAGCAGAGTAGCTCATTCTCACATCGGTTCATTTTCTGCAACTTTCATCTTGACAAATACATCTGTGGCCACTATTCATCAGAATTGACATCAATAATTCCTCCATTCTCTATCATATTCATTCAAATGTATGCATCAGCTAATCATACCTCTTCAGTTCAGCTTCAAACCAATAGAACAAATGTCATCTTCTGGATTGTGTTCCTTGAGAAACGCATAAGGTGGTGTTTGGGGAAAACACTGGCATACAGAGTGAGATAAGCAACATTTAAGCTTTTCAGTATAGAAAGGCATATTCTGTGATTGATTTGGATGTTTTCTTAGTCATTATATAGTTAAATTTTCTGCATACTGTTTTTTAGGTATATATTTATATTTTATATTTATTTATCTTTACAACTGTAAATAAGAACTCTAGAAAGCCTTTATAATCAAGTATATGAATACTAAAGGCAAAATGTAGTGCATCATTTCCAATTTTTCTATCCTCAATAACTATGTTATAGTTATTGAAGGGCTCTCAATGAGAGCGTTTAGGAAAGAAAGGAAGGAATTTCTCCCCTCTAGGTAGCACTCCTGATATGCTATCCATCACCACCACTACAGAAGAAACAGGTGTGGATGCAATTCTGTTCTTAGTTTTTTGTTAAGTTTGGTGACTAACTTTTTACTCTTTAGGAGATTACTTCATACAAGCAGCCATTGAGGAATGTACAGGGTGATCAAAATTAAAATATCCTTGTTTAAGGTCTTGTGGAGTGCCACCTAATGATCCAAATGCTTCAAAGGTTAGCAGGAATACATTGTACATCATGTGGAAACGATATCTGAGAAAAAAAAAAGTAGTTCCAAAATTTACTCTCAGGGACACTGTATGATCTACTGAATGTAGATATAATTTTTCTGTGTGTGTGTGTAAGGAGAAAATGACATGAGCATAAATAATATTTTTATTTGTTTTCATTAGGCATTCATGGGCTGTACTGTTCAAGTTATTATTATTACTTGGCACCTCCAAGGAGTCCAATGACTCATCAAGGAAAGGCACTCAATCCACCAACTGCATCAATGCCATCTACTATCCACTGTCACAAGTATTTTCACAGACAATCACAAACATCCATGCCCACGGTGGGATTCGAATCCGAGGCCTTTTGGCTGGAGAGTGGATATGCTAACCAGGCTAGCTATATTTGGATGATTTCAATAAATCCTGTCTCTAAGAAATCTCCAGATCCAAAAGTCATAGGGGAGTCAGATCAGGTGAACGAGGTGGCCATGCAGTGGGAAATGCACACCTTATCACTATGATTATATGAAGTGTTCTCAAAGACCCTCCTGTACAAATTGACTGATGTGTGGAGAAGTCCCATCTTGCATGAAAATGACTGAATCCATGCACAGGTGTTGTTGTAGCACAACAAAATTGTTCATCACATCGCAATGCCTCTCAGATGATAAACAAAGCTGTAAACCAATGCAGACAGTAACTTTGGATGAATGCAAAGGAATTTGTTGGATTGTATTCGAGTTTTACATAGCCCATACTTGGCAGTTGTGGGTATTCACAGCTCCATTGAAAGTGAGCCTCTTTTTAACCCCACAAAATCATATACAGCCATGCAGCATCCAGCTCCACTCGAGCAAGGAATGTTAAATCAAATGTCAGTCGACTTTCAAAATTCTGTGGGTACAATTCCTGTGTGAGGGTTATCTTGAATGGATAGAAATGCAGAATCTTTCATAGAATTTTCTATATAGTTGTGTAAGGCACATCCATGTATTTGATACAGCATGTGCATTTGCAGGAACCAACACTGTTATTCATAGCCAACTTCACAACAGCAGTAGCAACTTCATTCACTTTCTGTGATACTGATTGGTTTGCGATCTCTGCCAAGTCTAACTCCCAATGATCCCATTTCTTCAAAATAACTAATCATTTGTTGCAAAGCACATGGAGATAGTGGACCTCACTGACATTTGTTTAAGCGACAAAATTCGTTGAATGCAGCAGCAGCATTGCAATTGTTTAGGTAGTACAGCTTCACAAGCAATGTGTGTTGGAGCAAGGTTAGTGCCATCACAATGGACAGTATTAACAACCATAATGAAGGGAAAAATCCTGTGTCCATCTTTTTAAACCCTCCTGCAACTTGCCAAGTTGCATGATATGCAAATTCCACGCATTTGGAATTTACAAAGTCTCCAGTGGTGAATTCTAGAACTGTTTTTATTTATTTATTATTATTATTATTATTATTATTATTATTCAGGCCTCTATGGAGTCAAGAGACTCATCATGGGAGACCTTCCTAGGAAACACAAAGTCTGCCATACCACTCCTTGAACTCATTTACTGTTCTTGCTCGCACCACTCTATCAGGCAATGCATTCCAAAGAAACCACTCCTCACCTTCTTGCTCACAGCTTCCTTTCGTAACTTCCAGGGATGGCTCCTTGTCATTGCTCCTTCCCGCTGTTCCACCAAGTGAAAGAACTCCCAAGTATAAACCCTATAACTGCCTCTCAACAGTTTTTAAAAGTCTCAATCATATCACCTCTCCTTCTTCTATCCACCAAACTGCAGTCCACATTCCCTCGGCCTATCCTCATAATTAACATTGTGCAGTCTTAAAACCATCTCTGTTATCTGCCTCTGTACCTTTTCCACAGTTAATTTATCTCCTTCAAATCCTGAGGAACAAATTTGAGAACAATAGTCTAAGTGTGTTCTGATCAGGGTCTTATACAATGGAATGATAACTCTTTTATCTCTGCAGGTCACCATCCTTCAGTATTGCAGCAATCCTCTGGGATACCTTCACCACCTTTTGCAATATGTTCCCTGAATTTTAGTTTTCTATCAGTCATGACCTCCAGATCTCTTGTCTCCCCCACCTCCTCCAGTACAGCTCCTCCAATTGAGTATGCAGCTTCCCATCGATGTATCTCAAACTTCAAGACTTTACATTTTGCTGCATTAAACCTACACTCTCATTCATTTGCTCATGAGCGCCTCCGTTGCGCAATTGGAAGAACAACGGTACATTGCGCCCTTCGATTGGAATAGGCCTAAGTTCGATTCTCGTTGCGACGGGAGGAATCTTTATCTGGTCGATTTCAATCGAAGATGAGTTAGCTGATCTCATACGGAGGTAGCAGGGTTTTTTCTCCTGGAAACTCGGGTTTTTCATCCCGCATACATACAAATTGGCCCTTCAGAACACACGCAATTTACAGACAAAAATTACTAGTTGTGTTGGAGGTGGGCGGTAGATGGCATTGATGGAGATGATTTGTAGTAGAGGTTAGGTGTAGAGACAGTTGTAGATGTCCTCCTGCGATGAGTCTTCGGACTCCTTGGAGCTATCAGGAATAATAATAATAATAATCTTGTGTAGCTTATTCAAATCCTCTTGCAGGGCTACCACATCTGCACTATTACTAATAACCCTTCCCAGCTTCACATCATCTGCAAACAACTGAATATCCCCTTGCAATCCATTGGCAATGTCATTGATATAAAGGTTAAACAATACAGGTCCCAGCACTGAGCTCTGTGGAACCCTGCCTGTAACCTTCTGCCTCCTTGATATTGCCCCATCATACACAACTCTCTGATACCTATCAGACAGCCAATCCTGAATTCAGTTGACTGACCTGACATCTAAATCTATGTGCCTCAACTTAAGTATCAGCTTATCATGTGGCACCCTGTCAAATGCCTTTGCAAAATCCAAAAAAACGGCAGTATATGCTCTCCCTCATCTATTGCTCTTGTCACTTTATTATAAAAGGCAATCATATTACTAAAGCAAGAGCAGCCCTTTATTATTATTTTTTTTTCTCAGATATCGCTTCTGCATGATGCACGATGTATTCCTGCAAAGTTTTGCAGCATTTGGATCACCGAATCACACTCCACAAGGCTTTAAACAGGGATATTTTAGTTTGATCACCCTGTATTTAAACATGATAGTTATTGTTAACCATTTAAAATTAATTTTGTTGAAGACTGAATAACGTAAAGTATGTTAACAATATATTTGTTGTTTAAACATTATTTGTTCAGTGAGCATAGTCATGTTTCTTTAAATATTTTTATTGTGTTGCTGTTAACTATTAACACAAGTTAATTAATGAAATTTTGGTATTCAGAATGTGAACATCTTATTCGACATATGCTGATTGTGGATCCTGAGAGGCGGTTAAGTATTGATCAAATCCTGCGCCACAGATGGGTTCAACAAGATGGTCCAGATTTAGAATTTGAACAACTACTTAATCGATATAGTCTGATTAATGCTGTTAAAGATGTAGAAGCAGTCAGTGATATTGTAATAGACTTTGTTACGCAATTGCCAGGTGTGACCAAAGAGCAAGTACTTGAGGTTAGTGATATATCATTAAATTTTCTTTCAGATGTTTTAGCTCAAAATGTAACTGGCTATATAACTCCATAATGTTAATGTAACTCCTTAATGTTAAAAGTGTTACAAATTTGAATTTTAGAATAATGAAAGATCCAACATTGGTGTGGGGAGGGGAGGTTTAGAGAAAATACCAACAGAAGACTTGGATTTAATTTGATGTTGTAGATGAACATCAGCAAGTGTAAATACATTTCATTGCACAAGATATCTGCATTCTTGAAAGTTAGAGAGAGAAAAAGTAATTCAAGTGCCTTTGAAAAATGAAATTAATCGATTAAAGAAAAAAAAAAAGGAATCAGTGGAACAGAATAGCAAACTTATATGTGATTTTCCTTGTACAACTTTTTTCATTGAAATTTTTTCTCCCCTACTTTTCTTGAGTTAGAAAGTGCAAAATCCATTAAAGATAGGAATTAAAGATATAATATTGAAGAATAATAACTGAGACCCTACTAAATATTGCCAGCGAGATTGGCAGAATGAACTATAAAAGAAGGATGAAAGACAATTGTGTGATGAAATCATAAACCTTCTCAGAAAGAGAAGAGAAATGAAAACACTAATCAAAAGGATGACCCAAGACATGAGAAACTTCAGAACAAGGAGAATTAGAATTACAATAAACAACAGCATGAGTATAAAAGGAGTGAGAAGAGATTTGTCCATAGGACAAAATAAATTAATAACCCTTGAAGATGAAAATAGAGTACTAATTAAAGACAAAGATCATAAGAAGAATAGACTCCTTTTATGCCAAGTTGTATGATGATTCTTAAGACTTAAAACCAATATTATTATTATTATTATTACATGACACCTCCAGGGAGTCCAAAGACTCATCGAGGGAGGGTACCTACTCTACAACTCTTCATCACATCCATCTACACCAACGACATCTACTGCCCACCACCAACACCACTAGTATTTTTCACAGACAATCACAAACATCCATGTCAATGGTGGGATTTGAATCTACAGCCTTTTGGCTGGAGAGCGGATACCAGGCCAAGGCTGGCAATATGAAAGAAAAATGCAATATCCCAAATGAAAGAGGAAGAAATATGCCCTGATGTTTTCAAAGAAATTCAATATGCAATGGGTAATGGAAAGACAGTAGGTGAAGATGAGTTGCCAATAGAAGTTCTGAAGGCTGGTGGTGTACCAGTCATGACTATGTTAAGTAAAGTTTATATATCATGCCTAAAACAGAAGAGAATATCAAAGAATTGGAACAATGCTATCCTTTGCTGATGATATTGTTCTTTTAAGAAACTCTGCAGAAGAACTTCAACAAATGATCACTGAATTGAATACAAAAAAAAAGGATTAAATATAAAAAGAAAACAAAAATAATGGGTAATACATTACCAAAAAGACAGTACAAACGGAACACCAGGAAATTGATATAGTAACCTCCTTTGTTTACCTAGGAGATAAAAGATTACAGTACAGGGTGACTGTAAAGAAAAAATTATATTTAGTCAACTTGGTTGGATATCCTTTGGAAAACACCATGAAGCCCTCAAAGGAAACATCCCAATCTGCCTAAAAAGAAAAATATTCGACAGTTGTATGCTTCCAGTCATGACATATGGAAGTGAAACATTCACTTTGACTAAAATAATTGAACAAGTTGAGGATTACCCAAAGGAAAATGGAAAGATAATTACTTGGTATTACCATTCTAGATAGAAAGCTTAACTTTGGTCAGAGCTCAGACTAGGAGGGCAAGCAACGTTATAACAGTCATTGAAAGATCCAAATGGCAATGGGCAGGTCATATTGCAAGAAGTAACACTCGAAAACAGGAAAGTTTATATTATGGTATGTCAGAATGGTATCCTAGAGATGGAATGAGAATTACAGGAAGACCAAAGAGACAGTGGGAGGATGAGATTAAAGCAATGGCAGGAACTCAGTGGCATAGAAAGGCTGAAGATAGGAATGAATGGGGGACTTTAGGGGAGGTCTTCATCCAGCAGTGGATAGAAAATGACTGATGATGATGAATATTGAAGAAATATTGCATTTTGGCTGAAAGAGAATTAGATAACTCTTGTATGGTTCTTCGATTATTTTTGATTTTTAAATTAATGACGTTTGCATGAAATTCTATCATTCCTTAGCAGTAATTGTGAAGTCACAATAATAAGAGAATTTAAAAAATAGTATACATTTTTTTAAAGTATTATCAAAATCACAGCTATTAACTGTTTTCCGTTTTGTCCATAATGGACAAATACATGAAAGATTCATTGGATTTACAGACATAAGTGATGATAGAACATCTAGTGGTCTTTTTAGACATGTAAACAGAGTTAAGGAATTTATCGAGGACAAGTTAGTTGGTCAAACTTATAATGGTGCCTGTGTACTGAGTGGCCATATTAATGGCTTACAGAGGAAAGTTATCAAGGCATATCTTTTAGCAATATTTACATATTGCTATGCCCACATTTTGAATTTAGTTCTGAAGCAAAGCCTCTCGAATATCAAGGAATGTAGATTGTTTTTCCAAACTATCAGTGCATTGGCGGCATACTTCTCTAAATCGTTGAAAAGAATAAATGCTTTGCAAGATTTTGTTGCTAAGAAATTATCCTCTATTGCACCAACCACATGGAACTTTACTTCCTGTTTAACAAGCACAGTAAAACGTCACAAAAATCAACTCATTAGATTTTTTTTAAACATAGTGGAACATTCTGGGGAATGGGATGTGGATGCTGTAATCAAACTCGTGTTTTTTTTTTTTTTTTTTGCATTTCTTGCAAGATGTTCAAACAATTTTGTTGCTAGAAATGTTTTCTGTTTCATTTGGGATGTCTTGAATAATATACTGCAAACTTCATCCTGTGATATATTGTACTGTTGTAAAAAAAAGTGCATTACGCTATAAAGCAGCTTAGAAATGACATAGAACATGTATTTGATGATATTTGGGTTTCTGTATCAAAGGAGAAACATACAATTGATTAGCCGAGACCTAAGAGATGAAAAGGAGAAACGGAGAAGAGCATGTGCCTTTGATTATTATTATTATTATTATTATTATACACCTCCAGGGAGTCCAAAGACACATTGAGAGAGAGTGTGTCAACAGCATTTTGCGAGTATTAGGCTTAACATTTTGCGAGCCATTAGTAGCAGAGGCTCTACCAATCGACCAACCTTTGCTGGCTTACCAGGGAATAGTCGACTGCATGTGCCTGGAGATGGAAGAAAGATATCTTCACTTTCAAAACTTTAGTTTTTTTCAACTACTTTATAGTGAAAGATATGGTCAATATGTGAAGACGTTTCCTGATGATATTTTCGAAAACTTAAAGGATTTCTATGGCCCAGTTTTTGACTACATTCGCTTGAAAAATTAACTGAAAGTACTATTTTCTCCTGAAGAATTTGCCAGGAAACCAGTGCATCACCTATTAAAATTCATGCAAGAAAATCAACTTTAGGTTGCATTCAAGGAAATTTATAAGTTAGCAGAACCTGTCATGTCGATTCTGAACTCTACTGCTAACAGTCAAGCATTCTTTTTTTTGGCTATGAAGAGAATAGATGCGTGTTATAGAGGAACATAAACACAGGAAAGGTTGTGTGGCCTAAGCTTAATAGCTATTGAAAACACACTGATGGTGGAACTGAAGAAAAAACTTTCATTTTATGATGATGTGCTAACACAATTTTTAAGAAAAACAAAAGATTGGAACTTGTATATAAATAAAGTAAAACGAGTTATTTCAGCCTTTCTTTGATTCAGTCTGGAAAAATGATAATTTCCCAAGTAATTAATTTTTTCAATTTCTGTGTGAACTATGAATATATATATATATTTAAAAATTGTATCAAAATTCAAATCATCTGTTTCTCACTAGTATTTGCCGCTGATAATCTAACCTCACCAAGAAGCATCAACCCTTTGTTTCCCAGAAAAACGGCACGTGTGAAACAAAGCTATTGTTCATTTGACCTTTATGCTTTCCATATTTAAAATTATAATATTAACATGCTGTCACATTCACACCTGGGTATCTGTTGTTCCTTTATTCCCTGCGAGGTACTAGCTTTTAGTGTATGTATGCTGCTTCCACGTCGAGCGGTTGCATTTTCACAAAGCTTATATGGCATGTTAGTCCAACTTCCATGGTAGAATTTTATTTCTAAAATTAACATTTGTTAAGTGTCTGAATGATATCAAATATCTCAAACACAATTCAAACTGATTTCAAGTTATATATATATTCATTTTGCTTTTCATAAATTGAGCACTTTCTGTATCCAGTGGCTGTATTACAAATAGCTGTTACACATATTTTCTGGAACTGAAAATTTGAAAGTGGATGTTAAGACAAATGTTTGATTAGGGGTTATGTTTAGTGCTACAATAAATCTGTTCTTTTTACACAATTTTTAGTGAAGATGATAAATTAAATATGGAAATAGACAACAGAATCAACAAAGCTGGTATGGTAAGAAGTCAACTGAATAAATTTATATGGAATAAGAGAGAAATTAGTCAAAACACTAAATTAGCTATATACAAGACAGTGTTCAAACCGATTTTAATTAATGGATCTGAGAGCTGGGTTAGAAATAAAACACTTGACCAAAGACTAGAGAAAGTTTAGAGGGCTGAACAGATGGCATCAGTGGCAATATCATATTAAAAACAAGGATATTAGGAAAGAACTTAATATTGTTAGCATCCAGGAATGTGTTAACAGAGCTAATCTCAGGTGGTATGGTCAATTAAACAGAATGGAAGAGGAAAGGTTAGCAAAACAAGTGTTCTTTGCCAGGTTGGGACGAAAAACACCCAGAGGAAGACCAAGATATAGGTGTATTGATACAGTAAAAAGTGCCTTAGAAGATAGAAATGTTGGAGTCTTGACAGGTAACAGATTGTGGAGGAAAATTGTAGATAGGAAGTTAGTAATGGTGTAAGTTTTTCAGGCAGTACTATTATATCCTGTACACCTCTTGGGGGTACATATCAGGAATTTGATGATGATGATAAATCTGTTCTTTGCATGCATGTGGCATAGCCTGCAGGAGCAGTGTTTTCCCATTAAGTGTGTTGTTTGAGTTGTCTTACACTAATTGTTCCTGAATTTAGTACACAGATGTTAAATATCTCTTTACTGTATTTAGTGATAAACAAAGCTAATTGTTTTTCTTGCTTGTGCAGTATAGCATCTACTGAGGTTGCAAAGTTTTTAGCAGTATAGGGATATTTTAATTCTAGTCTTCAGAAACAACAGATAGTAAAAATTTATCTGTTCCTGAATAAAAATGAATACCTCTGTGTATTATAAGAAGTTGTTGATCTACAACAAAATACCAGCATATGTGAGATTTATAAGACAGAAGAGCCACTAAAAAAGACAAAAAAAACTAATGAATGTAGGATTCTCGAAAGTGTGGATAATTCCAATAACGATTGGATATTATGTATCCTATTATTGCATAAAATATATATAACAGAAAATTCTTAAATAACAGCAAAATACACATAAACCAGAAAAATACACATAACATGCACAACAAATTTTATGTAATGATTTACTGCTCCATCAAACCACGTGTATTCCTGCCATGCATACATTATTAGTTCATTGGATTAGCCTCTCCCTATAGTTTTTAACTGAACTACTAAACGTATTAGTGGCTGCTTATTATTGGTTAGTTATTTATACTTTGCAAACAAATCTCTTTTCCTCTCCTCGTCCGTTTTTTGTAAATATGGTATCATAAATTCACTTATTCTTTTATTATTATTATTTAGGCCTCCATGGGGTCAAAAGACCTCCTCACGGGAGGTCCTACCTTCCTAGGAAACACAAAGTCTATCAAGACTCCTCGCGGGAGGTCCCTCCTAGGAAACACAAAGTCTATCATACCACTCCTTGAATTCATTGACCGTTCTCGCTCTCAACACTACCAGGCAGTGCATTCCACATTTCAACCACCCTCCATGTAAAGAAACCACTCCTCGTCCTCTTGCTCACAACTTCCTTTCGTAACTTCCAGGGCTAGCCCCTTGTCATCACCCCTTCCCACTGTTCAACCAAGCGAAAGAACTTCCTAGTGTCAACCCTGTAACCACCTCTCAACAGTTTAAAAGTCTCAATCATATCACCTCTCCTTCTTCTATCTACCAAACTCTGCAGTCCACATTCCCTCAGCCGATTCTCATAACTAACATTGTACAATCCTGAAATCATCATTGTTATCCGCCTCTGTACCCTTTCCGGTTAATTTATCCCCTTCAAATCCCGGGGACCAAATCTGAGAACAATAGTCAAAGTGTGGTCTGATCAGGGTCTTATACAACAGAATGATATCTCTTTTATCTCTGTAGGTCAGCATCCTTCTCAGTATTGCAGCAATCCTCTGGGTTACCTTCGCCACCTTCGCAATATGTCCTCTGAATTTCAGGTTTCTATCGATCATCAATCCCTCCCCAGATTTTTTATCTCCCCTATTTCCTCCTTACAACTCCTCTAATAGAATATGCAGCATACCATCGATGCGTCTCAAAGTCAAAGGAGCTTACATTTTGCTGCATTAAACCGACACCCCCATTCATTTGCCCATCTGTGTATCTTATTCAAATCCTCTTACAGGGCTACCACATCTGCACTATTACTAATAACCCTTTCCAGCTTCACATCATCTGCAAACAACTGAATATTCCCCTGCAATCCACTGACAATGTCATTGATATAAAGGTTAAACAATATAGGTCCCAGTACTGAGCCCTGCAGGACCCCCATTTGTAACTTCTGCCTCCTTGAAACTGCCCCACCATACACGACTCTACAATACCTATCAGACAGTGAATCCAGTTGACCAACCCAACATCCAAACCCATGTGCTGTAACTTAAATATCAGCTTATCATTTGGCACCATGTCGAATGCCTTTGCTAAATCCAAGAAAATGGCAGTATATGCCTTTCCCTCATCTGCTGCTCTTGTAACTTTAGTATAAAATGCTAGCATCTTACTAAAACAAGTGCACCCTTAACAAATTCATGTTGATTCTCACAGATAACATTACCCTCATCTGCCCAATGCTGTATACGGTTCCTCACTAATTTCTCCAAGATCTCAACAACTATTGATGACACACAAACTGGCCTATAATTAGACACATGTTTCTGCTTATTTTCATTGTCTTTGTCTTGTTTTTGCTGATTTTCATACCAAATCTATTACAACAGTTATTCAATTAAGTCAGGGAATCCTGCAGACTTGTATTGGATTTATTTAAAAGTATGACATCATCTGCATAAAGTAAAAAGCTGAGATTAGCATCTCCAATTTTGATATCAGATTTAATACTGCTTTCCTTCATAATGTGATCCATATAGATAATGAATAACAGAGGGGATAAGGTACATCCTTGTCTGTCACCAGATTTAACATCACACCACCTTCCCATACTTCGTTCAATTATGACTGCTGACTTACAACTCAAATAAATACTAAGTATTGCTTGATATAATGCCCCATTGACACCATATAACTGTAGCATTTTGAACAGCTTTTCTCTTGGCAACTTGTCATATGTCTTTTGCAGGCCTACAAAACTTAGATCTTTGTTATATTCACACGATTTTTCAACTATTTGTCATAAAGTTAAAATCTGATCCTGACAGCCTCTATTTGGCCTGAATCCAGGAAGGGAAACCTGTTCATTACCAAGCTTTCCTTCCACAATCCTTCTCAACTGTTTTTCAACTATACTTGCATAAATCTTGTCATTAACACTCAGTAGGGAAAGAACTCTGTAATTCTCACATTCAGTTTTATTTGCCTTTTTATACATGGATACTATGAGAGTTCTACTCCAATCATCTGGAATTTGTTTCTCTTTTCAGGCCTTCTGAGCTATGCAGTGTGGCTACTGCAAGACTTTTATACTTCCATTGTTGAGCATTTCTGGTCAAATATCATCTACACCCTCTGGCTTTCCATTCCAGGCTTTTGATAGCTTTTTCTACTTCAAGTATGGATATGTATTCCTGATTGCATGCCTGTTGATTTTTTTTTACCACTGTGCTGTAACTGCTTATTTCATTTAGCAATTTTTCTAAGTAATTACTGCATACATCAAGGATATGTTTTTCTCCAGTTTTCATGTCACCTCTATCATCTCTAATTCCTTTTATTTCTGAATTTTTCCACAGCCTCTAGAATATTTTGCCACCTTTCTGATAATTATTTTCTATGTTCTTACAAGTGTTCCCATTACATTTCTTTTGCTAGTTTTACACAGTGTTTAGCTTTCTTACATTTGTCTCACTATATTCTCTAAGAGCACAAGCTGACTTATTCACCAGGAACTTTTGATATGCTTTCTTCTTTTCCTTCTTCTTTAACATCCTGTGTCCACCACTGAGTTCTGATTTTTTTTCTATTTTTGCTAACAACCTCACCACATCCCTCTCTGGCTGAATCAATCAATCAATGTTACGTTCAGTGCTTTCCACTTAATCTCCAAATTTTTGGTTTCTGTTCTCAAACGCTTTCATTTTTTCTTGTATGATATTGGTATATTTTAGTCTGCAGTTCACATCTGAGAGCTGCTCAACTTTTATTCTCTTTAAAACTTTCTTGTATATTCTTTCAGTATGAAATTCAATTTTATCCTGCTCAAGACTAAATGGTGATCACTTTCAATTTTAAAAGCTCTGTACACTCTAGTGTCCTGCACCAGTGAGGAAACATCATTACCAACAATAACACAGTCAGTGAGACTTTTATTCCTTGTCTCTTTTATTCCATGTTAATTTGTGCCAGTTTTTACGTTGGAACATTGTGTTAGTAATAACCAGTGCATGTCATGTGAAGAAATCCTTCTGTATATCTGACAATCATTTCCTACTCTGCTATTTAGATCCCCAACGAGGACTAACTTTTTCTTTTTCTTTGTGTCAGCTGCTGTCTCTAAAGCTTCAAAAAATTCCTCCATTCTATCTTAGAAGAACCTTCTGTTGGGACCACAGGCACAAATAAGTCTCACTGTCCAGTTCTCCATTCTGATATTTGCCCACATCACTCTATTGGATATTGCCTGCCATTCAAGAAAATAGTCTTGTATTTAGTGACGAGGTGCTTAAGGGTCAAAGCTGTATAAATGAGAGACCTCCACATAACTTTTAAAGGAATGTGGAGAACCGACCAGGGCTTCTGACCTAATGTCCAATCCTCACCTTCTCGTGGTGCACCCTGTTGGGTATCTAACTGGATACTGAATGAACGAGCATGGGCTTTAGGGATTTAGCCGACCAAATTGCATTCCTGTTGGTTAAACCAAAATACAAAATGATGGTACAACATGACAAAATTTCATGCCAGCTGGGGCATCGCCTGGTTAAACAAGGCCCCCGTTGTTTTTGCCAGGAAACCAGGGCGAACAGCTAAAAGTCAGCTACTGGAACAAATCTGAAAACACACTGCAACTCAACATCACCAGAGTTAAAGATCAGTACTATCAACATAAGAAGCCTGATTTGGAAATGGCAAAGAAATGGAGCTAGCAGAGGAATTAGATAAGTACCAGATTGACATAATAGGGGTGACTGAAACAAAAAAGACAAAAACTGGCGACATCTTTCTGAGCAATAAATACAAAATGTTATATTCAGGCAATGACAATCAAGGAAAAGGAGTAGCCATAGTATTCAACACAAAATACGAGGCTCATCTTCTTGAATGGGAGGCAGTGTCAAGTAGAGTGATTTGGGCAAATATCAGAATGGGGAACTGGACAATGAGACTTATTTGTGCCTATGGTCCCACAGAAGGTTCTACTAATGTTACGTTAGTAACATTAGTAGAACCTTCTGGGGGACCATAGAGTAGAAGTGGAGGAATTTTTTGAGGCTCTAGAGAAAGCTACTGACACAATGAAAAAGTCGGTCCTTGTTGGGGATCTAAATAGCAAAGTAGGAAGTGATTGTCAGACATACAAAAATGTTTTTGGAAAATTTGGAGAAAAGAGCAAAGCTAATAATAATGGCAAATACCTGTTGGATTTCTGCTCAGGACATGGACTGGTTATTACTAGCACCATGTTCCAACATAAAAATGTGCACAAATTCACATGGAGAGAAGAGGCAAGGAATAAGAAAAGTCTCATTGACTATGTTATTGTTGATAGTGATGTTTTCTCCAGAGTGTACAGAGGATTTGAAATTGGAAGTGATCACAATTTAGTCTTGAGGATGATAAAATTGAATTTCATATTGAAAAGAATGAGATGTAAGAAAGTTTTAAAGCGAATAAAAGTTGAGCAGCTCTCAGATGTGAACTGTAGATTAAAATACACAAAGATTATTGAAGAAAAAATGAAAGGGTTTGAGAACAGGAACCAAACCTTGGAGATTCATTGGCAAGCCTTGAAGAAAACCCTGATTGATTCAGCTAGAGAGGCATGTGGTGAAGTTGTCTGCAAGGATAGAAAAATTAGAACTCCATGGTGGACAAAGGAAGTTAAAGAGGCAGTGAAGGAAGAAAAGAAAGCGTATCAAAAGTTCCTGGCAAATAAGTCAGCTTGTACTCTTAGAGAATACCGAGACAAATGTAAGAAAGCTAAACACTGTGTAAAACTAGCTAAACAAAAGTTGTGGGAGGACTGTGGCAAGAACATAGAAAATAAATATCAAGAAGGTGGCAAAATATTCTGGAGGTTGTTGAAGAAGCTTAGGAATGGAGGAAAGAGTGCTGTAAAAGGAGTTAGAGATGATAAAAGTGAAATGAAAACTGGAGAAAATGATATCCTTGAAGTATGGAATAATTACTTTGAAAATTTGCTAAATGAAACAAGCAGTGATGACAGCACATAGATAAAAAAAAACACTGACCAGGCATACAGTCATGAATACATATCCATACTTGAAGTAGAAAAAGCCATCAAAGGCTTGAAATGTGGAAAGGCAGCAGGAGTAGATGATATTCGAAAGTATGGTGGTATAAATGTCTTACAGTGGCTGGACTGCATAGATCAGAATGCCTGGACAGAGGGATGAATTCCCAATGATTGGAGAAGAGCTCTCATAGTACCCATATATAAAAAAGGGAAATAAAACTGAATGTGAGAATTACAGAGGCATATCCTTATTGAGTGTTCCTGGTAAGATCTATGCAAGTATACTTGAAAAACGGTTGAGAAGAATTGTGGAAGAAATGCTTGGTGAAGAACAAGCTGGATTCAGGTCAGATAGAGGCTGTCAGGATCAGATCTTCACTTTACCACAAATAGCGGAGCAATCATGGGAATATAACATAGATTTGTATTTAAGTTTTGTCGATTTGGAAAAGGCATATGATAAGGTGCCAAGAGAGAAGCTATTCAATACGCTATGTTATATGGTGTCAATGGGGCATTATATCAAGCAATACTTAGTCTTTATTTGAGTTGTAAGTCAGCAGTTAGAATTGAAGGAAGTACAGGAAGATGGTTTAATGTTAAATCTGGTGTGAGACAAGGATGTACATTATCCCCTCTGTTATTCATTATCTATATGGATCACATTATGAAGGAAGGTGGTATTAAACATAATATCAAAATTGGAGATGTTAATCTCAACTGTTTGCTTTATGCGGCTGATGTTATACTTTATGTGGATGATGTTATTCTAAATAAATCCGCTACAAGTCTGCAAGATTCTCTGACTAAATTGAATAACTGTTGTAATAGATATGGTATGAAGGTCAGCAATTAAAAGACAATGACAATGAAAATAGGCAGAATCACTGAAAATGTCAACTGTGTTGTGAATGGAGACCCTGTGGAACAAGCAAAACATTTCAGCTACTTAGGCACGATTATTAGTGAAGATGGTAAATTAAATATGGAAATAGACAACAATCAACAAAGCTGGTATGATAGGAAGTCAATTTAATAAATTCATATGGAATAAGGAGAAATTAGTCGGAACACTAAATTAGCTATATACAGTGTTCAAACCACGTTTAACTTATGGAACTGAGAGCTGGGTCAGAAGTAAAACACTTGACCAAAGACTAGAGACTGCAGATATGAGAGTCCTGAGAAAGATTAGAGGCGTGAACAGATGGCATCAATTTCCATATCATATTAAAAACGAGGATATTAGGAAAGAACTTGGCATTGTCAGCATCCAGGAATGCGTTAGCAGAGCTAATCTCAGGTGGTATGGTCACGTAAATAGAATGAGAGAGAAAAGATTAGCAAAACAAGTGTTCTCTGCCAGGTTGGCAGGAAAACGACCCAGAGGAAGACCAAGATATAGGTGGATTGATATGGTACAAAGTGCCTTAGACGGTAGAAATATAAGATCTGGTAATGTTGGAGTCTTGACAAGTAACAGACTGATTTGGGGGAAAATTGCAGATAGGAAGTTAGTAATGATGTAAATTTTTCATTTGGTACTATCATATCCTGTAAGCCCCTTGAGGGTACATGGCAGGAATTTGATAATGATGATGATGATAATGATACTATAGCTACTCCTTCTTTTCACTGATTCTTATTGCCTCAATTTAACCTCTTGTATTTATTGCTTAGAAAGATTTCTGCCAGTTTTTGTCTTTTTTGTTTAGTCAAAGGCATTACCTTTGTCCGATTTTATTATAATTAAATCTTGATTAGCTTTTAATGACTTGATTGCTGCTAGTTCTGTTTTTGTAAGATGCTATATAAGGTTTTTTTTTCTATTCAGAACATTGCTGGTTTCTAAAAGAACTTAATTAGCTATATTAATAGGAAAAGACTTAATGCCTCTTTCTGGTTGGTCACTAACTTTAGCAAACCATGTAGATTGTAGTGCAGCTTGTTTCTTTGTATATATATATATATGTATGCTCCAGATGATGACCTTGATATGAAGGTCAAAACGTCAAGTGTTCATTTTGGTTTATATTAAGCTAAAGTTTTGTTCTAACACGGTAGTTGTCTCCATAATTTTTGATAATGCATTCTGCATGAAAGAAAAAGTGAAGATTGGACATTAGGTAAGAAGCCCTGGTCTGTTCTCTTCAAAGCCTCAACAGAGGCTTTGAAGAAAACCAACCTCCTTTAAAGCCTCTGTTGAGGTCTCCTCTTAGTTATACAGCTTTCACCCTTAAGCACCTAATGACAGTATGAATAGTAAAATACAAGCAGCAAAAATAAGATTTTTAAGAATAATTAAAAGATCTCCAAAATTAAATCATAATTAATCATAATTTTATATTTTGTCAAAATGAATCATAAAAAATGAAGATGTCTGAAGAGAATTAGATGTTTATAGTTTATTTGAAAAGATAATATAATACAAAAAGAAATGAAAGATTGAGATGGAAAAATATTGAGTCCCAGGAGAGCCAATAAATATATACTGAAGAGAAAGAAGAAAATTATTCATAAGATGAAAAGGTCACTGACTAAAGCTGAAACAGTTATATGCCTAATCCTTGATGAGAAGAAGTTGAAGTAATTATTGCAAGTTATCAGCAGTGCCATCATTTGGTTGTAAAGGTTTTGATTAAGATATTGATTGGGTAGCAGTAGAATCTCATGAGAAGAATGAAAATGCATTTTTGAGCTGTGGCGGGAAAACTTCCTCAAGCAGCATGTGACAGAAGGAACTTGAGGTCAAAGAATGTTAGATTTGATTATAGTGTCATAGGGCATTACAATTAAAGACGTAGCTATTCTGCCTCCAGTTGGTGACAGTGATCATGCGGTACTCACTTGGGAAGTGACTACGTTTATGAATGTTCCATTCAGAAAAGGTTACATGTTGAACTACAAAGCTGCAAATTATGACCAACTAAGGAGTATAATGAGTTCGGTGGAATGGGATTTCATTGAGTTCAGTTGCTGGATGGAAAGAATATCAACAGTGCATGGGAAGCATTTAAACAATACTTAAATGATGCAATATCAGAATGTGTCCCGAGAGTTCAAAGAATGAATAGAGTAGGAGTCAAATGGATGTGTAATCTTATTAAGCAAGAGATTCATAAGAAAAGGACAATGTGCAAGGAATACTGTTTGCGTAAGGATGACGTCCGTTATGAACATTATAAGCAGCAGTCTGGAATAGTCACAACTGTTGTATGGAAAGCAAAGTCTGATTATGAAAAGAAACTGGCTCTGTGTGCTAAAGACAACCCACAAGAATTCTATTCATATGCTACAAGTAAAAGAAAGAATCATCATCAAATTCCTGCCATGTACCCTCAAGGGGTGTACAGGATATGATAGTACTACATGAAAAAAATTACATCATTATTAATTTCCTATCTACAATTTTCCTCCAAATCAGTCTGTTACTTGTCAAGACTCCAACATTATCAGATCTTATATTTCTATCGTCTAAAGCACTTTGTACCACATCAAATCCACCTATATCATGGTCTTCCTCTGGGTCGTTTTGCTGCCAACCTGGCAGAGAACACTTGTTTTGCTAATTTTTCCTCGCCCATTCGTTTAGGTGACCATACCCCCTGAGATTAGCTCTGCTAACACATTCCTGGATGCTGACAATGTCAAGTTCTTTCCTAATATCCTCGTTTTTAATATGATATGGAAATTGATGCCATCTGTTCACGCCTATAATCTTTCTCAGGACTCTTATATCTGTGGTCTCTAGTCTTTGGTCAAGTGTTTTACTTCTGACCCAGCTCTCAGATCCATTAGTTAAAACCGGTTTGAACACTGTCTTGTATACAGCTAATTTAGTATTCCGACTAATTTCTCTCTTATTCCATATGAATTTATTCAATTGACTTCCCACCATACCAACTTTGCTGATTCTGTTGTCTATTTCTATATTTAATTTACCATCTTCAGTAAAAATCGTGCCTGAATAGCTGAAATGTTTTACTTGTTCCACAGGTTCTCCATTCACAACACAGTTGACATTTTCAATGATTCTGCCTATTTTCATTGTCTTTGTCTTTTTATTGCTGACCTTCATAACATATCTATTACAACAGCTATTCAATTTAGTCAGAGAATCTTGCAGACTTGTAGCGGATTTATTTAGAAGTATAACATCATCCGCATAAAGCAAAGAGCTGACATTAACATCTCCAATTTTGATAGCATGTTTAATACCACTTTCCTTCATAATGTGATCCATATAGATAATGAATAACAGAGGGGATAATGTGCATCCTTGTCTCACACCAGATTTAACATTAAACCATCTAACTGCTGACTTACAACTCAAATAAAGACTAAGTATTGCTTGATATAATGCCCCATTGACACCATATAACTGCAGCGTATTGAATAGCTTCTCTCTTGGCACCTTGTCATATGCCTTTTCCAAATCCACAAAACTTGAATACAGATCTTTGTTATATTCCCATGCTTTCTCGACAATTTGTCGTAAAGTGAAGATCTGATCCTGACAGCCTCTATTTGGCCTGAATCCAGGTTGTTCTTCACCAAGCTTTTCTTCCACAATTCTTCTCAACCGTTTCTCAAGTATACTTGCATAGATCCTGCCAAGAACACTTAGTACGGAAATACCTCTGTAATTCTCACATTCAGTTTTATTTCCCTTTTTATATATGGGTACTATGAGAGCTCTACTTCAATCATTGGGAATTCGTCCCTCTCTCCAAGCTTTCTGAACTATGCAGTGCAGCCACTGTAAGACTTATACCACCATACTTGAGCATTTCTGGTCGAATATCATCTACTCCTGCTGTCTTTCCACATTTCAAGCCTTTGATGGCTTTTTCTACTTCAAGTATGGATATGTATTCCTGACTGCATGCCTGGTCGGTGTTTTTTACCACTGTGCTATCATCACTGCTTGTTTCATTTAGCAGTTTTTCAAAGTAATTACTCCATACTTCAAGGATATCTTTTTCTCCCGTTTTCATGTCACCTTTATCATCTCTGATTCCTTTTACGGCACTCTTTCCTCCATTGTTAAGCTTCTTCAACAACCTCCAGAATATTTTGCCACCTTCTTGATATTTATTTTCTATATTCTTGCCAAAGTCCTCCCATGATTTTTGTTTAGCTAGTTTTACACAGTGTTTAGCATTCTTGCATTTGTCTCTATATTCTCTAAGAGCACTTATTTGACAGGAACTTTTGGTATGCTTTCTTCGTTTCCTTCACTCCTCTTTAACTTCCTGTGTCCACCAGGGATTTCTAATTTTTCTATCCTTGCAGACAACTTCACAACATGCCTCTCTAGCTGAATCAATCAGGGCTTTCTTCAAGGCTTGCTACTGAATCTCCAAGGTTTGATTCCTGTTCTCAAACTCTTTCATTTTTTCTTCAACAATCTTTGTGTATTTTAGTCTACAGCTCACATCTGAGAGCTGCTCAACTTTTATTCGCTTTAAAACTTTCTTACGTGTTATTCTTTTCAATATGAAATTCAATTTTATCCTGCTCAAGACTAAATAGTGATCGCTTCCAATTTCAAATCCTCTGTACACTCTCATGTCCTGCACCAGGGAGAAAACGTCACCATCAACAATAACATAGTCAATGAGACTTTTCTTATTCCTAGCCTCTTCTCTCCATGTGAATTTGTGCGCATTTTTATGTTGGAACATGGTGTTAGTAATAACCAGTCCATGTCCTGAGCAGAAATCCAACAGATATTTGCCATTATTATTAGCTTTGCTCTTTTCTCCAAATTTTCCCAAAATATTTTTGTATGTCTGACAATCATTCCCTACTCTGCTATTTAGATCCCCAACAAGGACCAACTTTTCCTTTTTCATTGTGTCAGTTGCTTTTTCTAAAGCATCAAAAAATTCCTCCACTTCTACCTTAGTAGAACCTTATGTGGGACCATAGGCACAAATAAGTCTCATTGTCCAGTTCCCCATGCTCATATTTGCCCACATTACTCTACTTGAGACTGACTGCCATTCAAGAAGATTAGCCTCGTATTTTGTGTTGAATACTATGGCTACTCCTTCTTTTCCTTGATTGTCATTGCCTGAATATAACATTTTGTATTTATTGCTCAGAAAGATCTCACCAATTTTGGTCTTTTTTGTTTCAGTCATCCCTATTATGTCGATCTGGTACTTATCTAATTCATCAGCCAGCTCCATTTCTTTGCTATTGAGGCTTCTTATGTTGATAGTTCCGATCTTTAACTCTGGTGATGTTGAGTTGGGGTTTGTTTTCAGATTTGTTCTGGTAGCTGACTTTTTGCTGTTTGCCCTGGTTCCCTGGCAAAAACGAGGGCCTTGTTTAACCTTGTGATGCCCCAGCCGGCATGAAATTTTGTCATGTTGTACCATCATTTTTTATTTTGGTTTAACCAATAAGAATACAATTTGGTCGGCTAAATCCCAAATTTCCAGCCCATCCTCGTCCGTTCAGTATCCAAGTAGATACCCAACAGGGTACACCATGAGAAGGTGAGGATTGGACATTAGGTCAGAAGCCCTGGTCGTTTCTCTGCATTCCTTTAAAGGCTATGTGGAGGTCTCCTCTCAGTTATACAGCTTTGACCCTTAAGCACCCGAAGAAAGAATCAATATGAAAGAATAACTCTTCTAAATCCAGATGGAGTGAGGGTTACAGATGCAGAAGAGGTTGTTAAGTTGATGAGTACCCATTTTGTTAAAAGCTATCAACCTGGTGAACGCAACATTGAGCTCACTGTTACCTCTTCACTAGATGAAGAAACACAGGTGTGTGAGGCCGAGGTATTAGAGCTGTTTAACAAACTGAATACGAATTTAGCAATAGGGACTGATGGAATATCAGCACATGTGCTGAAAGAGTGTTCAGCTGAAGTGGCCATTCCTTTGACCTGGATGTTTAATATGAATCTCAGAACAGGGAAGATTCCACAGGAATGGAAGGAATGTATGGTAATTCCATTGCATAAGGGTGGTGAAAAGACCGATGTATCCAACTATCTACCAATTAGTATCTCAGGAGTGGTGGTGAAGATTTTGGAAAAATTGGTTAGGGCCGGCATTCAGAAATGGGTTGACAGTGAATCTCTACTTTGCAATGAACAACATGGATTTACTAAAGGAAGGTCATGTTTTAGCAACTTGCTCACATTCTATAACAATGTTACCATTGAACTAGACAAGGGGAATGGATACACCATGATACTTTTGGATTTTGCTAAGGCTTTTGACAGAATACATTGCAGACTGCTGCATAAATTGGAGAAAATGGGTTTGGGTTATACAATAGCATGGATAAAAGGATGGCTGACTGACAGATATCAAAAAGTGGTATACGGGGGATCTGAGTCTTCGTGGTTTAAGGTAACAAGGGGTGTACCACAAGGATCAGTGCTTGGTCCACTGTTATTCAGTATGTACATTAATGATATTGGGAAGGATTTGACAAGTGACATACAGTTATTTGCTGATGATGATGCAACGATAGGTAGGGTAATCAGGAATGCTGCTGATATGCAGTCTTTGCAGAATGATTTGAATAGGCGGGAGTTGTGTGCATGGGAAAATGGGTGTCAGTTCAATGTCAGTAAATGTAAAGTCATTCACTTTGGGATGATTAGATATCCAATGTCGTATTATATTGGTGGGATTAGGCTAGAAGAAACTGATGAGGCTAGGGATCTTGGAGTGTTAATAGATATGAAGTTGAAGTTTAGGGGCCAGGCAGCAAAGATTGCAACTACAACTCAAAAGATAATTGCAATGCTGAAACGAATGTTCACATGTAAAGATAAGGATGTCATTTTGCCTCTTTACAAGACCTTGATAAGACTTCACTTGGACTATTGTGCCCAGGTCTGGTGGCCTGATTTCTGTTGTGATTCTAATATATTGGAGAGAGTACAAAGGAGAGTGTTAAAAATGATATCAGGATTGTGGAATATTAATTTTGAAGACAGAGTGAGAATTTGTAGACTGCAAACAGGAGAAAGAGGGGTGATATGATTGATACTTACAAACTTCTAAAAGGGTCATACAGGATTTCAATTGATGGAATTTTTCAATTTATGGAGGGTGGGGAAAGGATGAGAGGGCATCCTTGGAAGCTGAGAATGAAGGCCGCCAAGAAGGGTGTGAGAGCTAGATTTTTCTCTGAGAGGGTGGTGCGTTATTGGAATGGATTGCCATTGGATGTTGTGAGTACAAGCAGTGTGAACGAATTCAAGAATAAGTATCATAGCTGGTGTGTGTAGTATGTGGCCTACCTCGATGAGGCTCTGACTCCCTGGAGGTCTCTCTTAATAATAATAATAATAATTCGAATCCTCTTGTAGCATATGAGGAATATTTATAAGATCATTTCGTCTGAAAGTGAGTTTACTGGTTTCATATAGACTAATTTCCTGCAGACAAACTGGCCAGAAGATGCACATGCACATACAGAGTGACATGCAAAACTGACTTTAGAGGTTTTTAATAACTTTCCTATCCTATTTTAACCAAAATCAGATGTATATAACCCAAGTTACTTGGATGATAGAGATAAATGGAAAGAACATATATCTAAGATGGAAAGATGTCGACTACCAAAAGAAGTGGATAGGTATAGACCAGTGAGAAAGGAAGACTAGCAACAAGATCGAAAGTCAAGTGAATCTGGAACAGGCAAATGCCTAATCCTTGAAGAGAAGAAGAAGAAGAAGAAGAAGACTTGACATATATTATTTTTATTTTGATAACCTCCATGGAGTCAACATACTCAATCAGCAACATGTCTATCATAATGAGCTCTGAAGTTATTTATACTACCCGCATTCACAATGCACTCTGGCAATGCAATCCACTCACTAACAGCTCTGCACATAAAAAATCTACTCCTCACACCCTTCTTCACCACATCTTTATACAACTTCCAGGGATGGCCTCTCATTCATTATATTTACTGTTGGGTACATTAAACATTAAATATAATAATAACTGTGGTGAAGCTGGCCTTTCTGAGCATGCCCTGAACACTTTACATAGAATTGACTGGAAAAGTACTAGTTGTTTACATCACACCAAAACATGGTACGAACGCAAATTTAAGGAAGCCTGTGAGATTCTTATCAACCACCCCAATCTGAACAATAACGATGGTCTAAAAATCCCAAGCATATGGAATGCACATATTCTACCCATGGAACCTTTCTCTCTAAGAGTTAACTATAAAGGACTGTAGATAATCCAGAATCCTAACTCTAAAATAACAATTGTAATATTAAAAATAGGACATCATTGTTACTGAAAGAAGACTATCTATAAGAAAGAATATCTTTTCCATTTTATCTTAAATAGAATTTAGCTTTGATGTAGTTTCTAAATAATTAATTAATTTGTCTTTTTTTTTCCCACTAGAGGTCATGCCAGTAGAATAACTGGTGATCAAATCGTTGTTTCTTTAGCTTATTGTGTGTAATGTAACTCAGCTTGTCCTTGTATATTTCCATATACTCCAGATGATGATCTTAATATGAAGATCAAAACGTCGGGAAATTAAAAGAGTTATTTATAACACGGCTGTAGAGTCCATAATTTCTAAAATGAATGCTGATCACTGTGCAACACTAAAAGAAAGGATTCTTGCATAAATCTTATCTGGAAACTTAGTATAGAAATTCCTCTGTAATTCTCACGTTCAACTTTATTCCCTTTTTATACATGGGAATTATGAGAGCTCCATCTTCTGGAATTTGACCTTCTGACTAGGCCCTCTGAATTATGCAGTGTAGTCACTGCAAACTTTTTATACCTGTATATTTAATCATTTCTGGTTGAATATCATCTACTCCAGCTGCCTTTTCACATTTCAAGTTTTTTCATGGCTTTTCCAACCTCAAGTAGTGAAAATTTTCTACTATGGTTCTGTCACTGTTTGTTTCATTTAACAGCCTTTCAAATTAATTACTTTGTCCAGCTAGGGATATCCTTATCTCCAGTTTACATGTTACCTTTATCATCTTTGATTCCTTCTACAGTATTCTTTCTTTTATTTCTAAGCATTTTTTTTTTTCAATAGCCTCCAGAACATTTTTCCATCTTTCTTGATATATTCCTTCTGTATTCTTATCGAAGTCTTCCCATAGCTAAACTCTCTTATTTTTTTGTCTGTATTCTTTTAGGGCATCTGCTGTCTTATTTGCTAGGAACTTTCGGTATGCTTTCTTCTTTTCCAGGACTATTTCTTCATCATCAAATTCCTGATATATATATACCCTCAAGGGGTGTACTACAGGATATGATAGTACTACATGAAAAATTTACATCATTATTAACTTCCTATCTACCATTTTCCTCCAAATCAGTCTGTTACCTGTTAAGACTCCAACATTATCAGGTCTTATATTTCAGTCTTCTAAGGCACTTTTTACTGTATCAATCTGCCTATATCTTGGTCTCCCTCTGAGTCTTTTTCCTGCCAACTGGCAGAGAACACTTGTTTTGCTAATCTTTCCTCTCCCATTCTGCTTAAGTGACCATACCACCTGAGATTAGCTCTGCTAATGCATTCCTAGGTGCTGACAATATCAACTTCTTTCCTAATATCCTCGTTTTTAATATGATATTGCCACTGATGCCATCTGTTCACGCCTTTAATCTTTCTTGGGATTCTCATATCTGCAGTCTCTTGTCTTTGGTCAAGTGTTTTACTTCTAACCCAGCTCTCAGATCCATAAGTTAAAATTGGTTTAAACACTGTCTTGTATACAGCTAATTTAGTGTTTTGGCTAATTTCTCTCCTATTCTGTATAAATTTATTCAGTTGACTTCCTACCATACCAGCCTTGTTGATTCTGTTGTCTATTTCCTATTTAACTTACCATCTTCACTAAAAATCGTGCCTAAGTAGCTGAAATGTTTTACTTGTTCTATAGGTTCTCCATTCACAATGCAGTTGATATTTTCAATGTTTCTGCCTATTTTCATTGTCTTTGTCTTTTTAATGCTGACCTTCATACCAAATCTATTACAACAGTTATTCAATTTAGTCAGGGAATCTTGTAGACCTGTAGCGGGTTTATTTAGAATAACATCAGCCGCATAAAGCAAACAGCTGAGATTAACATCTCCAATTTTGATATCGGGTTTAACTGATATCAAAATTGGAGATGTTATCTCCAATTTTGATATCAGTTTTGTTATCAGGTTTAACTGATCCATATAGATAATGAATAAGAGAGGGGATAATGTACATCCTTGTCTGACACCAGATTTAACATTAAACCTACTTCTTTAACTTCTTATATCCACCAATGCATTCTTATTTTTCTACCCTTGCAGACAACTTCACAACATGTCTCCCTAACTGAATCAATCAATCAATGTTTTCTTCAGAGTTTGCCACTAAGAATCGAAGGTTTGGTTTTTTGTTTTCACGCTATTTCATTCTTTCTTCAGTAATGTTTTGTATGATTGAGTGTACGGTCTACCTGTAAAAAGTGTTTTGAATAATTATTTAAAAAAATTTATTTACACACTGTTCTTTTCAATGTGCTATTCAGTTTTATCCAACTTAAACTAAGTGATGGCACTTCCAGTTGAAAATCCTCTACATTCTTGTATTATGAACCAGCATGAAGATATCATTATCATCAATAATATAGTCATCGAGACTTTTCTTATTACTTCTGCCTTTTCTCCACGTGAACTTGTGCACATCTTTATGTTGGAACATGGTGTTAGTAATGACATCCATATTCTGCGCAGAAATCCAGCACATACTTACAATGATTATTAGAAAACATGAGTGGGATGGCTGAGTCCGTATTGACGAATACTAATTAATTGGTCAAATTCCTGATATTAAAGAACTTTGCTCTTTGTGAATTACTCTCTTTTTCAGTGGATTTAGATAATGACAATAGGAAAATAGTCGGATGTTGACTTTTGTCTTTCATTTTTTGGAATAGCTGAATAGAGTCTGGCTTCCACATTCTTTGATGGATACTGGATGAATATGACAATGTGTATAGACAATATATATGATGTGCCAATGAGCCTGTCTTGGGGATAACCATCTGGACCTGGAGAAACTTGGTATTCCAGCTGTTAGCGATTCTTCTAGTCTTTTCCTTATCTTTGGTAATGTCAGCAAGAGAAAGCAAAAGTTGAGTGCAGTAGTTTAGCAAAACTTGGCAAACCAAACAGCTTGATTTATTTCAGCATATGATTTTTTTTAAATTTTTTGTATTTATTAGTTTTTACATTGTCTTGGAAATTCTAGTCTGCGTGCCAAGCATTATTATTATTATTACATGACACCTGCAGAGAGTCCTAAGACTCATCTAGAGAGGGCACCTACTCCACAACTCTGTCTCCACCACTCAATCCACCAACTACACCAACACCATCTGTCGTCCATCACCACCACTAGTATTTTCACAGACACAAGCATTCATGCCCACAGTGGGATTCAAACCTGCAGCCTTTTGGCTGGAGAGCAAATATGCTAACCACTCAGCCAACCAGGCCAGTAACTTCGAAACTGAACATTAAACTTTAAACATGAAACTTTTTGAGTCACTTCAGGCATTCAGTGGATCAGTAGTCTCACACTGGATGATGAAATTCATCTTCTGGCTGATGACAGTCACAAACATCTATAGAAGTGGGATTCAAACCTGCAGTCTGTTGGTTTTGAGAGCAGTTAACTACGTGGCCACCCATGTTGGCAAATTGCTTTAGTTTCTGATTTGGATTTTTTTGTGGGCTGTGACATAGGCTGAATGTGTGTGTGTTTTTTATTTTGGAATTTTATCTTTTTTATTTATTTATTTATTTCCATACTTCATTTGCTGTTGTAAATATTATAGACTATCTTAAGGAATTGGGCTAACCAGAGTTCATGAATTATTTCAAAATACACATATTTCTTTAGAGAGAATACTCTTAATCACACTCTTTGAATAAAATATAATTATATTCACACAAAAATGCATTCTTTATTTTCTAATAAAAACATTTCATAATCAGAATATTTTCTGATTATTTCTGAATTTTTGCAGTACTATTCTAATATTTCTTTTTGAAAATTGAGCATGTTCAGCTGTCATAGTGTTCACGAAGAAAGAATATGTGTGTATAGAAAGATATGGAGATCTTTGATCCTTCTAACCTGACGGTTTCTGTTAGAGCAGCTGATGATGTATATGTACACACCTGACAGATAGGTCAAAATGTTTATCCACTTTTTTTTTGTGAGCTAGGAAGCTGAAAAGTTTCTTAGCAGGTCGATTTTTATTAGCCAAGTTGAAATGCAGAAGTTAGATATGAAGAATATCACCAAACTGTTGCAATTTCTGATGATATCATACTATCCAAACCATTACACTTTTCTATTGTGAAGGCATGCATATCCTTGTGAGTGAGTGAGTGCATGTCTTTGTAGCGCATGCATTCATTACCACCAAGATTGGTGTCCAAAGGCTATAGAATCAAACTTCCTAGTATTTAATGTCCTGTTAATAGCAAAAAAAAGTAACAAAATTTTTAACAAAATAATTAATTTTTGAACTTTAAAATCAGTTTTAACTTGTCATTTGTGCAAGTTCTGTGAGAAGCAATTTCAATAATTAAACCTAAAATTAATAAGAGCTGAACGTGAGTCTGATTTACCAGAATTATGAATTTTATGATTATGCATAATCAGACTGCTGAAGATAATCCAAAACAGGTTTGAGTAAATGTTGTGAAATAGAATAAATCTTAAGAGTTCAAGTTTTCATTTAATTGAAAATGCAATTTTTTCAATACTTTTGTTGTAAAAAAAAAAAGATAAATGGTATTAATTTGTATATTACACCTGCTTAGTAGCTTCGTTTTCTTGTTTTTACATAAAGTCTAAAGTATTTTTTATATTGAATATTTTAGTCAGTACAAGGAAATCTCTATGATCAGTACAGTGCTATGTATCATCTAATGCTGGAGAAAATGAGGACACATCAAAAAGTTTCTCTTCTTCCTCAAAATCTTCCTGTAACATCACAACCCCAAAGGAAAAGTAGTATAACCACAGGTGTAGGTGAGTTTGGAGAAGTGACCACAATACATAGTGAAATTTAAATATCTTTTAGGAGGATAGATTGTTTAACAGAATTTATAATTTCATCTGTTGTCAAGTATGTATGCTGTGTTAGAAAGTAAACATAATAATAACATGCTTGCATATAATTTTGAAATGCAGGTAGAAAGTCTAAAATCTGAAATGCACTAGCCCTAGGAAATACTAATTTTTGGATTTTTCTGATTTTAGATAATGCAGTGATTAATTCATTTTAATAATTGAAAGGGTTTTCCTTTTGTGAGAAATTAACTAAGAAACCAGTAGTAGCAACTATTTTGAGTATTAGCATAGAATCACAAGACTTTTATCTAGGTAGCACTTGAGAGATTTCTGTAAATAAATGAACATAGTTTATTAAATTTTTATTAAATAATTCTTCCCAAAATTATTAGCATTGGGTTTATTAGACTCTGATGCATCTGACTAAATATAGTATTATTGTTACTATTGTTCTCAAAATAAGGCAAGAAATATAAATAATCTCTTTTTGTTATATTTTTTGAAAGTCAGAGTGGTTATCTCAAAGAAGCAAGTCCAGTCACTAAATTGAATCATTATTAAAGAAAAGAGAATTTACTTTGTTCTAGGTGGATCATGATGCTAGGCAATGAGATGGGTTATGGAATTGTATGGGGGATCTCTGACAATGGGGAAATTCCTAAGGAATCAAAGTCTATAAACATTATGTCTTCCCAATACTGACACATCAGTTTACAACCTATCTTTAAAAAGGCAGATCAACAATCCCTACTGCTGTTCCTTCTTGTTTGTTAGTAACTTAGCATTCTTATATTTCTCCCCACTCCAGCAGGTACCTGAACTACAAGGAAAACATGATTCAGTCCCATCTCTTTTTTTTTTTTTTTCTTTCCCACTAAGTCTTACAATGTTACAGAACAAAAGGATATAATCCTCCTTATCATACACCTCCCTTCTTAATCTCATACTCTTCAATATCTCTTCCTTTGTTACTCACTCATCCTGCTTTCTGCATTTATTCCTCCCTGATCATTTTTTATTTTTTTTATTTTTATTTATTTTTTTTTAGTTTAGCTCACAAATCACAAGTATTATCAACATAAGAAGTCTGAATGGCAAAGAAATGGAGCTAGCTGAGCAATTGAATAAGTACCAGATCAACATAATATGGGTGACTGAAACAAAATTGACAAAATCTGGTGAGATTTTTCTGAGCAATAAATACAAAATGTTATATTCAAGCAATAACAATCAGGGAAAAGAAGGTGTAGCTATAGTATTGAACACAAAATATGAGGCTAATCCTCTTGAATGGCAAGCAATATCAATTAGAGTAATGTGAGCAAATATCAGAATGAGGAACCTGACAGTGAGACTTATTTGTGCCTGTGGTCCCAAGAAGGTTCTTCTAAGATAGAATGGAGGAATTTTTTGAAGCTTTAGAGACAGCAGCTGACACAATGAAAAAGAAAAAGTTTGTTCTCATTGGGGATCTAAATAGCAGAGTAGGAAATGATTGTGAGACATACAGAAATATTTTGGGAAAATTTGGAGAAAAGAGCAAAGCTAATAATAATGGCAAATACCTGTTGGATTTCTGCTCTGGACATGGACTGGTTATTACTAACACAATGTTCCAACATAAAAATATGCACAAATTCATATGGAGAGAAGAGGCAAGGAATAAGAATAGTTTCATTATTTTTGATAGTGATGTTTTCCAACTGGTGCAGAACACTAGAGTGTACAGAGGATTTGAAATTGGAAGTGTTCACCATTTAGCCTTGAGCAGGATAAAATTGAATTTCATACTGAAAAGAAGAACTTTTAAAGTGAATAAAAGTTGAGCAGCTCTCAGATGTGAACAGTAGACTAAAATACACAAACACTATTCAAGAAAAAACGAAAGAGTTTGAGAACAGGAGCAAAACTTGGAGAGTCAGTGTCAAATCCTAAAGAAAACATTGACTAATTCAGACTGATTCACATTCTATAACAATGTTACCATTGCACTAGACAAAGGGAACGGATACACCATGATACTTTTGGATTTTGTTAAGGCCTTTAAGGGAATACATCATAATAAACTGTTGAATAAATTGGAGGACTAAATTACTACACAGAACTGTGGACAGACAAATATTTTTAAAAAGACAACTGGCAAACAATTAACGAAAATGAAAAGGAAATAACTGAAGAAGAATTAGAAATCAGCCTGAAAGAAACAAGAAACGGAAAATCACCTGGAGAAGATAAGCTAGGTTCAGAACTATATAAATACGCAGGAACAAGATTCAAAAAAAGACTCTTATTATTTTTAAATAAAATTTACTCAACTGTATCCCCCCAATAGAATGGAAAAAAGCAATTGTGATTCCTATCTTTAAGAAAGGTAATAGAGATGACCCTAAAAACTATAGAGGTATCAGTATACTAAATTCCTGTTACAAAATATATAGCAGAATCTTAAATAACAAACTAATGAAATATTCCAAAAACTTTATTCTAGAGGTACAAAATGGATTTAGAAAAGGGCGATCATGTATAGACCCAGCCTTTTGCCTAAAATTAATAGTAGAGAAAAGAAGAGAATATAATTTGGAAACACATATTGCATTTATTGACTTTGAAAAAGCATATGACAAAGTTAAAAGAAACATATTATTTAACATATTAAAAGAAAGACAAATACCAAATAATATCCTAAAAGCTATCACAAGTATATATGAAAATAATCAAATACAAATAAGATTAAATCACGAGCTATCATATACAAGAGAGATAAACCAAGGGGTCCGACAGGGATGTCCCCTCTCAGCAACTCTTTTTAATATCTACTTAAATAAAATAATAATAAAATGGAGTAAAAATTTAGACCAAGGAATTAAACTTTCACCTACAGTTAACTTAAACACTCTCCTCTTTGCAGACGACCAAATAACAATTACAAATTCTGAAGATAACTTACAGAAAGCTATTTTAAATCTAAATGAGATATCCAAAGATTATGGTATGATAATATCAACAGAAAAATCAAAAACTATGGCCTTTAAAGGACAAGATCCAGCAAGAACTAAAATAGGAATAGATAACAAGATCTTAGAACAGGTGAATTCATTTAACTACCTAGGATGTATGATCACATATGAAAATGAAAAAGATATAAACGTAAAAATTGCAAAATATTTAAAAATAACAGGTGTAATTAACTCTATATTTAAACCAAACCTAGTTCAAAAACAAACCAGGCTAAAAGTATACAATACATTAGCCTTACCGGTCTTAATGTATGGAAGTGAAATCTGGACAATAAAACAAAAAGACAAACAAAGATTAACAACAGCAGAAATGAAGTTTATGAGAAAAACTGCAAAGTATACCCTATTTCATCACAAAAGAAATGAAGATATTATGAAAGAATTAAACCAAGAACCAGTAATAGAAAAATTAAAAAATATAAACATAAATGGATGGAACACGTTCAAAGAATGAAAACAGAAAGATTACCAAAACAAGCCTTAAAGTACAAGCCATTAGGAAAAAGAAAACCAGGACGTCCTCTTAAACGATTCAACGATGACTTCTAAGGCCGGAACAGGCCATGTTAGGCCTAAATCCTTGATATGTATGATGATGATGATAAATTGAAGAATATGGGTTATAGAATATTAGCATGAATAAGAGGATGGCTGATTGACAGATATGGAAAAAGTGGTATATGAGAAATCTGAGTCTGCAAGATTTAAGGTAGTGGTGTAGCATAAGGATCAGTGCTTGGTCCAATGTTATTCAATATGCACATTAATGATATTGGGAAGGATTTGACAAGTGACATACAGCTATTTGCTGATAATGCAGAGATAGGTAGGGTAATCAGGAATGCTGCCGATAGGCTGGAATTGTGGGCATCGGAAAATGGATGTCAGTTCAATGTCAGTAAATGTAAATTGGATATCTAATCATGATTAGATATCCAATGTCATATTATATTGGTGGAATTATGCTAGAAGAAACTGATTAGGCTAGGGATCTTGGAGTAGATAGTAGATAGCAAGTTGAAGTTCAGGAGCCATGTGGAAAAGATTACAAATACAACTCAAAAGATAATTGCAATGCTGAAATGAACGTTCACATGTACCAGATAAGTATGTCATTTTGCCTCTTTACAAGGCCTTGATAAGATCTCACTTGGACTATTGTGCACTGGTCTGGTCTCCTGGTTTCTGTTGTGATTCTGATATATTGGAGAGAGTGCAAAGGAGAGTGTTAAAAATGATATCAGGATTGTGGAATACTGATTACGAAGACAGAATGAGAATTTGTAGACTTCAAACACTAGCAAACAGGAGAAAGATATGTGATATGATTCGGACTTACAAACTTCTGAAAGGGTCATACAGGATTTCAGTTGATGGAATTTTTCAATTTATGGAGGGTAGGGAAAGGACAAGAGGGCATCCTTGGAAGCTAAGAATGAATGCCACTAAGAAGAGGGTGAGGGCTAGATTTTTCTCTCATAGGGTGGTGCATGATTGGAATGAATTGCCATTGCATGTTGTGAGTACAAGCTGTGTGAATGAATAAGTATAATATCTGGTGGGTGTAGTATGTGGCCTTCCTCGATGAGTCTCTGACTCCCTGGAGTCAGAGCCTCAATCCTCTCAATAATAATAATAATAATAATAATAATAAATCTCTCCATGTTGTGATCCATTATCCCAAAGGAAAATAAAGCAGAGGCATATGCCTCTGTTTTATTCCATTAAACCCCATAATGAGGCACGTGTGTGTGTGTGTGTATACACCTGTGCCAATTTATTCAATATCTTTCTTTCTTTTTTTTTTTTTTGGAGAATCAGCTTCTGCTTCTTGTTATTTTGCTTTTCTTCTTCTTCTCTTTCTTATTAATATAAAAATAAAAGAACTTAAGTAACCATACCACCTGAAATTAGCTCTGCTAATACATTCCTGGATGCTATGAATGTTAAGTTCTTTCCTAATATCCTCGTTTTTAATATGATATTGCCACTGATGCCATCTGTTCACGCCTTTAATCTTTCTTGGGATTCTCATATCTCTAGTCTTTGGTCAAGTGTTTTATTTCTAACCCAGCTCTCAGATCCATAAGTTAAAATTGGTTTGAACACTGTCTTGTATACAGCTAATTTAGTCTTTTGACTATTTTCTCTCTTATTCCATAAAAATTTATTCAGTTGAATTCCTACCATACCAGCTTTATTGATTCTGTTGTCTATTTCCATATTTAATTTACCATCCTCACTAAAAATCTTGCCTAAGTTGTTAAAATGTTTTACTTGCTCTATCAACTGCATTGTGAATGGAGAAGATATCTTTTATGATTCTGCATATTTTCATAGTCATTGTCTTGTTAGTACTGACCTTCATACCAAATCTATTACCACAGTTATTCAATTTAGTCAGAGAATCTTGCAGACTTCTAGTGGATTTATTTAGAAGTATCACATCATCAGCATAAAGTAAAGAGCTGACATCATGTTTAATACCACTTTCCTTCATAATTGATCCATATAGATAATGAATAACAGAGGATATAATGTACATCCTTGTCTGACACCAGAATTAACATAAAACTGTCTTCCTGTACTTCCTTCAATTCTAACTGCTGACTTACAACTCAAATAAAGACTAAGTATTGCTTGATATAAAATGAGATTGGAGGTCTGGGCTAAGGAGAATGGATGTCAGTTTAATGTGGCAAAATGTAAGGTTATGCATTTTGGGGTGAAAAGATTGGCGGCAGTTTACTGCATTGGTGGAACCCTGCTCCAGGAAATTGATGAGGCACGAGATTTAGGAGTGTTGGTAGATAAGGAATTGAAATTTAGGGGACACATTGCAAAAGTGACCAAAACAGCTCATCAAATCACTTGGTTGCTGAAGAATACGTTGACAAGCAGAGACAAGCAGGTTATTGTTCCTCTCTATCGAGCCTTGATAAGACCCCATCTAGACTACTGTGCTCAGATTTGGTCACCTAGGTTTCTTCTTGATGGGGAGGAGGTGGAGAGGATCCAGAGGCGAGTGACCAAGATGATAGCAGGTCTGTGGAATGAACCGTATGAGAACAGGTTGAGGATTTGTGGGTTGCAAAAATTGGTTGATAGGCAGAGGAGGGGAGATATGATTGAGACATTCAAATTACTGAAGGGTTTCTATAAAATTAATTCAGAAGATATTTTTGAGAACAGGGCTGGTTGTGGGAGGACTAGGGGACATCCATGGAAACTGGGCAAAAGTGTGGTTAGTAAAGGTGTTAGAACTGGGTTCTTTACTTTTAGAGTAGTGAATGAGTGGAATGCGCTCCCTGAGTCTGTGGTGGATGCTGTGACAGTGAATGAGTTTAAGGCGAGGTATGATAGATACTGTATGAATGTCAAATAGTTGTGATGAATATGATTTGGGGCCTCCCTCGATGAGTCTAATCACTCCCTGGAGTTGCCCGTAATAATAGTAATAGTAATAATAGTAATAATGCTCTATTGACAGTACTGTAGTATTTTGAATAGCTTTTCTCTTGGCACCTTGCTATATGCCTTTTCCAGATATACAAAACTTAAATAGAGATCCTTGTTATATTCCCACGATTTCTCAACTAGATCCTGACAGCCTCTATTTGGATTTAATAAAGCTCCAAATAATTGAGCATTTCGGGTCAAATATCCTCTACTCCCGCTATCTTTCCACATTTCAGGCTTTTGATGGCTTTTCTACTTCAAGTATGGATATGTATTCCTGATTGCATACCTGTTGAGTGTTTTTTACTACTGTGCTGTCATCGCTGCTTTTTTCATTTAACAATTTTTCGAAGTAATTCCTCCACATCAAGGATATCTTTGTCTCCAGTTTTCAGGTCACATTTTACTAATTCCTTTTACAGCACTCTTTCATCCATTTCTGAGCTTTTTCACCAGCCTCCAGAATATTTTGACACCTTCTTGATATTTATTTTCTACGTTCTTACCAAAGTCTTCCCATGACTTTTGTTTAGCTAGTTTTACACACTATTTAGCTTTCTTACATTTGTCTCTGTATTCTCTAAGAGCACAAGCTGACTTATTTGCCAGGACTTTTTGATATGCTTTCTTCTTTTCCTTCACTGAGTGTTTAACTTCCTCTGTCCACTATGGAGCTCTGATTTTTCTATCCTTGAAGACAACCTCACCACATGCCTATCTGGCTGAATCAGTCACTGTTTTCTTTGAGATTTGACATTTACTCTCCAAGTTTTGCTCTTGTTCTCAAATTCTTTCATTTTTTCTTGAATAGTGTTTGTGTATTTTAGTCTACCATTCACATCTGAGAGCTGCTCAACTTTTATTTGCTTTAAAACTTTCTTACATGTTCTTCTTCTCATCTCATCTTCCTTATACCCTCTTTTACCTTGCGGGGTCGAGGGTCCATTGATCATCGGACCTCACTCCGTTTACAGGATAATGTGGTCAACCTTATGCCCCGGTGTATCCTATGGCCTGTAGTGTTGAGTTCTCAAGGCCAGTTTGACTGCTTTGTGGGATGAAAAACCCCAGAATAAACTGGGGAAAAAACCCTGCTGTCCACGCCCAAGACTGGCTAACTTGGCTATTGCTGAGGAAGATTCTTCAGCTCCTCATGTCACCGATGGGGAATCGAACCTAGGACACTCCTTCCCCAGGCATATGGTTGCGAAGCGCACAGCCACTAGGCTAACCACGCGGACTTCTTTTCAGTACGAAATTTAATTTTATCCTGCTCAAGACTAAATGGTAAACATTTCCAATTTCAAATTCTCTGTGTGCTCTGGTGTCCTGCACCAGTGGGAAAACATAACCATCAACAATAATATAGTCAATGAGACTTTTCTTATTCCTTGCCTCTTCTCTCTGAATTTTTTTATATTTTTGTTGGAACATTGTGTTAGTAATAACAAGTCTATGTTCTTAGTAGAAATCCAACAGGTATTTGCCATTATTATTTTTAGCTTTGGTCTTTTCTCCAAATTTTCCCAAAATATTTTTCTATGTCTGACAGTCATTTCCTTGTCTTCTATTTAGATCCCCAATGACGACCAACGTTTCCCTTTTCATTGTATCAGTTACTTTCTCTGAAGCCTCAAAAAAATTTCTCCATTCTACCTTAGTAGAACCTTCTGTGTGACCTTAGGCACAAATAAGTCTCATTGTCCAGTTCCCCAGACCTCCACATAGCCTTTGAAGGAATGCGGAAAACTGACCTGAGCTTCTGATCTAATGTCCAACAATCACCTTCTCATGGTGCACCTGGATACTGAACGAACGAGGATGGGCTGGCAATTTGGGATTTAGCCGACCAAATTGTATTCTTATTGGTTAAACCAAAATACAAAATGATGGTACAACATGGCAAAATTTCATACCGGCTGGGGCGTCGCCCGGTTAAACAACCCCCCCCCCCCGGTTGTTTTCACCAGGGAACCAGGGTGAACAGCGAAAAGTCAGCTACTGGAACATATCTGAAAAAAACACCCCAACTCAACATCACCAGAGTTAAAGATCGGTACTATCAACATAAGAAGCCTGAATGGCAAAGAAATGGAACTAGCCGAGGAATTAGATAAGTACCAGATTGACATAATAGGGGTGACTGAAACAAAAAAGACCAAAACTGGTGAGATCTTTCTGAGCAATAAATACAAAATGTTATATTCAGGCAATGACAATCAAGGAAAAGATGAGTAGCCATAGTATTCAACACAAAATACGAGGCTAATCTTCTTGAATGGCAGTCAGTCTCAAGTAGAGTAATGTGGGCAAATATGAGAATGGGAAACTGGACAATGAGACTTATTTGTGCCTATGGTCCCAAAGAAGGTTCTACTAAGGTAGAAGTGGAGGAATTTTTTGAGGCTTTAGAAAAAGCAACTGACACAATGAAAAAGGAAAAGTTGGTCCATGTCGAGGATCTAAATAGCAGAGTAGGAAATGATAAATGATTGTGAGACATACAGAAATATTTTGGGAAAATTTGGAGAAAAGAGCAAAGCTAATAATAATGGCAAATACCTGTTGGATTTCTGCTCAGGACATGGACTGGTTATTACTAACACCATGTTCCAACATAGAAATGTGCACAAATTCACATGGAGATAAGAGGCAAGGAATAAGAAAAGTTTCATTGACTATGTTATTGTTGATAGTGATGTTTTCTCCAGAGTGTAAAGAGGATTTGAAATTGGAAGTGATCACTATTTATTCTTGAGCATGATAAAATTGAATTTCATATCGAAAAAAATGAAAGAAAGTTTTTCATGTAAGAAAGTTTTAAAGCGAATAAAAGTTGAGGAGCTCTCAGATGTGAACTGTAGACTAAAATACACAAAGATTGTTGAAGAAAAAATGAAAGAGTTTGAGAACAGGAATCAAAGCTTGGAGATTCAGTGGCAAGCCTTAAAGAAATCCCTGATTGATTCAACTAGAGAGGCATGTGGTGAAGTTGTCTGCAAGGATAGAAAAATTAGAACTCCATGGTGGACACAGGAAGTTAAAGAGGCAGTGAAGGAAAACAAGAAAGCATATCAAAAGTTCCTGGCAAATAAGTCAGCTTGTGCTCTTAGAGAATACAGAGACACATGCAAGAATGCTAAAGACTGTGTAAAACTAGCTAAACAAAAAGTAATGGGAGGCTAAACTAGCTAAACTTTGGCAAGAACAGATAATAAATATCAAGAAGGTGGTTAGATATTCTGGAGGTTGTTGAAGAAGCTTAAGAATGGAGGAAAGAGTGCTGTAAAAGGAATTAGAGATGATAAAGGTGACATGAAAACGGGAGAAAAAGATATCCTTGAAGTATGGAGTAATTACTTTGAAAAACTGCTAAATGAAACAAGCAGTGATGATAGCACAGTGGTAAAAAACACCGACCAGGCATGCAGTCAGGAATACATATCCATACTTGAAGTAGAAAAAGCCATCAAAGGCTTGAAATGTGGAAAGGCAGCAGGAGTAGATGATATTCGACCAGAAATGCTGAAGTATGGTGGTATAAAAGTCTTACAGTGGCTGCACTGCATAGTTCAGAAAGCCTGGACAGAGGGACAAATTCCTGATGACTGGAGTAGAACTCTCATAGTACCCATATATAAAAAGGGAAATAAAACTGAATGTGAGAATTACAGAGGTATTTCCCTACTGAGTGTTCCTGCCAAGATCTATGCAAGTATACTTGAGAAACGGTTGAGAAGAGTTGTGGAGAAATGCTTGGTGAAGAACAAGCTGGATTCAGGCCAAACAGAGGCTGTCAGGATCAGATCTTCACTTTACCACATATAGTGGAATAATCATGGGAATATAACAAAGATCTGTATTTAAGTTTTGTCGATTTGGAAAAGGCATATGACAAGGTGCCAAGAGAGAAGCTATTCAATATGCTACTGTTATATGGTCTCAATTGGGCATTATATCAAGCAATACTTAGTCTTTATTTGAGCTGTAATGTCAGCAGTTAAAATTGAAGGAAGTACAGGAAGATGGTTTAATCTTAAATCTCGCGTGATACAAGGATGTACATTATCCTCTCTGTTATTCATTATCTATATGGATCACATTATGAAGGAAAGTGGTATTAAACATGATAGCAAAATTGGAGATATTAATGTCAGCTCTTTACTTTATGTGGACGATGTTATACTTCTAAATAAATCCGCTACAAGTTTGCTAGATTCTCTGATTAAATTGAATAACTGTTGTAATAGATATGGTATGAAGGTCAGCATTAAAAAGACAAAGACAATGAAAATAGGTAGAATCGTTGAAAATGTCAACTGTGTTGTGAACGGGGAACCTGTGATACAAGTAAAACATTTCGGCTACTTAGGCACGATTTTTACTGAAGATTGTAAATTAAATATGGAAATAGACAATCAACAAAGCTGGTATGGTAGGAAGTCAACTGAATAAATTCGTATGGAATAAGAGAGAAATTAGTTGGAACACTAAATTAGCTGTATACAAAACAGTGTTCAAACCAGTTTTAACTTATGGATCTGAGAGCTGGGTCAGAAGTAAAACGCTTGATCAAAGGCTAGAGACCTCAGATATGAGAGTCCTGAGAAAGATTAGAGGTGTGAACAGATGGCATCAATGGCAGTATCATATTAAAAACGAGAATATTAGGAAAGAACTTGACATTGTCTGCATCCAGGAATGCGTTAGCAGAGCTAATCTCAGGTGGTATGGTCACTTAAATAGAATGGGAGAGGAAAGATTAGCAAAACAAGTGTTCTCTGCCAGGTTGGCAGGAAAACGACCCAGAGGAAGACCAAGATATAGGTGGATTGATATGGTACAAAGTGCCTTAGACGATAGAAATATAAAATCTGATAATGTTGGAGTCTTGCCAAGTAACATACTGATTTGGAGGAAAATTGTAGATAGGAAGTTAGTAATGATGTAAATTTTTCATGTAGTACTATCGTATCCTGTACACCCCTTGAGGGTACATGTCAGGAATTTGATGATGAACATTCCATTTGTAATGGACAAAAGACCTACAGTCCTAATTTGGCACTCTCTAATGTTGTGTAGGGAATTTTTTTATTTTCTTTTTAGTTATTAGGTTGAAGTTCTTCTTAAGATGACTGTCCTTCAAATTTTTGGTAAATTAATGCAGTCATAGTTGAGTTTAGGAAAACAATTTGTTATACAGAAGTTGTTATAATTTGGAGACAAAAAAATAATCTCCAAGTTATAACAATTTCTGTATAGCAAATTGGTTTTCTTTCATCTTAGGGAATAAAACCCATGTATTAATTGAAGATAACTGACATGCTATATAGAAATCATTATAAGCTAGAGATACTATTTTTAGATTCATCAGTGACTATAATGCATTCTCCTGACCTCAGTGGCTGCATTAATCTATAAAACATTTGGGAAACATTCTTAAGATGAGCTTCAACCTAACAACTGTAAAAACTTCTGTACAAAATGAGAGTACCAAATTAGGCCTTTAGGTTTTTTGTCCATTACAAATAACCATTCATACTGTAATAAATACAGATTTGTACTGTTATAAATTTTATAAAGATACCTTTATTTTGGGATATAATACTATGGAGGGGGTGGAGAGAGAGGGAGGTGAATATTTGCTATCATAGTCCTCTTTCTTAATTCAGTAGTAGCATATTTCAGTAATAGACTGACAATTTTCACTCTCTCTGTCTCTCTTCTTTCGCATTTTTTTCAACAATCTTTTCATATACTCAGAGCAAAGGAGTTTACTCTGAGAGTGTTTGCTGTAGTGAGAATTATAATGACAAAGTTTTACACAACTCCCCCTAATCTGGAGTTTACGAATCAAACTTTTGCATATTAGGAATCATATGATCTAAAGAAGTGCTGTTCAGAATGCATGTAATGGCTGTAAAATGTATAACTTTATATTTACTGATTGAATTTGCATTTGAATTTGATTATGTGAAATGGAATATCAATTAATGATATAAAAACTTAAGCTATATATTTAAGCTTTTGCATTGTTTGTTTTATTTGGCAGTTGAAAAAAGTCCGCCTGCAGAAACGGTTGCTGAATCTGAACAGACTGGTATTAAGCCAGTTTTTAGTCCCATTCCTATTGTTCAACTTGTTTCTGAAAATTTAGAAAAGGTAGGTGCTTCTTTTTATATATATATATACATACATAATAATATATATACATATATAATAAGTAAAACATGAAGAGGCAGTTGACAGTTTTAATATGTGAATAGAATGGGCTAAGCAGAATGATACGCCATTCCACAAATTGCTAATACTGCTCTTAGAAGAAGCATTCAAAAAAAGTTTAGCTTCCGAGAAGCAAAAGAAAATCAATCACTTTTTTTACAAAGAAATAAAAAACTTTTTTGTGTTATGTACAAGAAAGTGATATTTTTACGCGAATTAAGTTATGTACTGAACTATGCAATTTTATTAAATTGGAATCCTCAACAATATACACGTACATATAAATTAAATTTTTTACTAGAATAAACTTCTGTACTGTATTATTTTTTTTGTTTTACATTACAGTACAGTAGCTTTTTTTCTATCAGTTAATTTATTTACAGAATTAAATTGATGTACCATTAGAATCTGATTATTTTTGTCTTAAACGCTAGTTATTGTTGTCTCTTGGGGGAAAATTTGCTAATCCGAACGAGCACGGCTTTTATTACTGAGATAACCGAGATACCACTGTATATTGATTTTCAGAATTATAGATACAAACACATAAATGGAACTTCCTTAATAAAGAACCATAAAGGAGTAGGGAATGGATTTCATTATCCAGTACGAGACCACTTCCCAGCTTATTGGAGGCCTGAAATAACTTAGAAAAATTCCGTTTGGTCTCTAGAGCAAGTTTTACAGATTTTGTGTAAAAAATAAATAAATAAAAATACAAAAAATAATAATAATAATTACATGAAAATGTCTTATCCCAGGGGTGTGCTGGTCTTATGTGCAATGTGTGCGATGCACACAGGCGCCAGGATAGTAAAGGCGTCAAAGAGGAGGAAATACTTTAAAAAAACGTTTCTTTAAAGTGATTTTTTTATTGGAGGTGGGGGGGGGATAGGGGCACCAACTAAACAGCATGCAGTCACCGGACACTACTGGCGCCCCTGTCTATCCCATGTATGGTACTAATATACTAGTGTCTACAGGTATACTTGCCAAGAAATTATATTGGTTACCCTTTACTTAAGTGTGAGCAATCTGTTTGTGTGTGAAGTATCTTCATAACTAGGCTATTTGTATATAGCAGTTGACTTCACATCAGTTGCCTCGGTATCCCATAATGCAAAGCATGCTTTCCTGATGGGCGTGTTTGGTTTGACCCTTTATTGAGATCTCATCAGTAGAAGCCAGAACTAGAAAGATACCATGGTTGAATTAATTCAAAAATCATATATTTTCCATATACAAGTGGCAAAATGGTGTATCAGTGTACTATTAAAATATTCTAATGTTGAAGATACTTCATGTGCAAATGTGCAAATTTTGCTTACACTTGGATAATATATATTAAATAAGAGTATAATTTATTTGTGTCCATGTATGTGTGGATGGGGGGAAGACTTCCTAAAAAGTCTACAGTGTTCTGTGAGCGAGAGTTGCATTAAAAGAAAAAAAAAGAGTAAACAAGAAAGTTAGTATTCCACACTATGACAATAAATATGCCAGAATGTTTATTTTGTGTGTTTGTCTATAATGCAGAATTCATTAAGTGAAACATAAGAGAGTGCATGCTAATTAGAATTTTTGTTACGCTGACTTATAATATAGTTGCATATAGGTTAGAGGACAGTAAGGGCCATATTCACATTACATGACCTTGATTGATAGAGATTGTAATGTGACCACTGCAGAAGATGAAGGTGGAATTAATGGACAAAATCTTAGAGTAATTCATACTAGACAAGAATAATTTTTGATTATGACTAAGGAAGTCATATATTAGTATCTATTAACATATATTAGAATTGGAGATGTCAAATTTAGCTCTTTGCTTTATGCAGATTATGTTGTACTCCTAAACACATCTGGTGCAAGTCTCCAATTTACTAACTAAATTGAATAACAGCTGTAAAAATTTGGCCTGAAAATCAGCAATAAAAAGACCAAAACTATGAAAATAAGCAGGAGCATAGAAAATTTCAGCTGTATTCTAAATGGTGGAGATTCTATGGAACGAGTAAAATATTTCAGCTGTTTAGTACAGTTTTTAGTGAAGGTGACCAGTTAAATCTGGAAAGAGACAACTGAATAAGCAAAGCTGGTATGGTGGGTAGCGAGCTGAATAAATTTATATGGAATAAGAGAGAAATTAACCAAAACACCAAACTAGCAGTATACAAGATGGTGTTTAACCAGTTTTAAGTTGTGGATCTGAGAGTTGGGTTAAGAATAAAACACTTGATCTAAGACTAGAGACCATAGATATGAGGATTCTGAGAAAAATTAGGGGAGTGAACCGATGGCATCAATGGCAGAATCATATTAAAAATGAAGATATTAGAAAGAAAGTTGACATTATTAGCATTCAGGAATATGTCAGCAGGGCTAATCTAAAGTCATATGGCCACTTAAATAGAATGGGTGAAGAAAGGTTAGCAAAATAGGTGTTTGATGCCAATATGGCAGGAAAGAGACCCAGAGGAAGACCAAGTTCTAGGTGGATTGATTCGGTCAGAAGTGCCTTAGAAGCACGAAATGCAAATATGACAATATTGGAGTGCTCACAAGTAATAGATTGATTTGGAGGAAAATTGTTAATAGGAGATTAATAATAATGTAAACTTAATCATGTAGTGCTGTCATGGTAACCTGACACCGCTTTGGAGTATATATCAGGAAATTGATGATGATAACGACTAAGGAAGTGAGAAATAATAGAGGGACTAGAAGTGAATAATATATATAAAAGAAATCAGTACCACACATGAGAAGCTGCCAAACCTATAACATATCAGTGCTTTATTTGGGCAAGTGAGAATGACTGTTCCACAGCAGAAGGTACAAAGTGGAAGTTCAGTGTGTTTGGAGTTGGAGAGTGAATGATGTTGACTGTCAGCTGCTTGTGTGTTTATGGATGATTTGAAGGAAAGTGGAGAACTTGGCAGAACAGCATCTATGAAAGTATTTATAAAAGAGAGACACAAAGTGGATATAGTCTGTGAGAAAGTGAATGGAATGAGTCTGTGAGAGAAGCGTCACCAGCTAACCAAATCACTCTCTCCTAGACAGCACCACCCCTATGTGAGAACAGTATCCTAAGGTAGAGTGGATTTGGGATTATTTATACAGTGTTAAGAGTGTTACAGGTGAGAAATAATGTCTAGAATGGAAAAGCATAACTAGTTTTTTGAATACAGAAGAGTCTATGGATGTGATGTTTTATGTCAGTAGAGGCTAAAGGTGTAGACAATCAAAAAAAATAAAAATAAATAATAATAAAAAAAAAACTGATCTTGCAGGAGAGCTGGTAATTTCAAAGATTGGGGCGGGGTTAAAGTTATTATTATTATGGGCGACTCCAGGGAGTCCTTAGACTCATCGAGGGAGGCCCTAAACATCATGTACACACAACTATATGACATTCTCACAGTATCTATCATACCTTGCCTTGAACTCACTTACCGTCATAGCACCCACAACAGACTCTGGCAGCTTATTCCACTCATTTACCACTCTAAAAGTAAAGAACCCAGCTCTAACACCCTTGCTAACCACACTTTTGCCCAGTTTCCATGGATGTCCCCTAGTCCTCCCACCACCAGTCCTGATCTCAAAAATATCCTCTGAATTAATCCTATAGAAACCCTTTAGCAATTTGCATGTCTCAATCATATCTCCCCTTTTCTGCCTATCAATTAATTTCTGCAACCCACAAATCTTCAACCTGTTCTCATAAGGTTCATTCCATAGACCTGCTATCATCTTGGTCACTCGCCTCTGGATCCTCTCCACCTCCTCCCCATCAAGAAGAAACCTAGGTGACCAAATCTGGGCACAGTAGTCGAGATGAGTTCTTATCAAGGCTCGGTACAGAGGTACAATAACTTGCTTGTCTCTGCTCGTCAAAGTATTTTTCAACAACCAAGTGAATCGATGAGCTGATTTCACCACTTTTGCAATGTGCCCCCTAAACTTCATCTCCCTATCCACCAACACTCTCAAGTCCCTGGCATCATCAATCTCCTGGAGTACAGTTCCACCAATGTGGTATACTGCTGCTAATCTTTTCACCCCAAAATGCATAACCTTACATTTTGTCACATTAAATTGACATTCATTCTCCTTAGCCCAGAACTCCAATCTATCCAAGTCATCCTGCTAGATTTTGACATCTTCTGCATTCACTATTGCCCTACCCAACTTTGCATCATCAGCAAACAAATGAATTGTTCCTCTTAGATCCTTCCCTATATTGTTAATGAACAAATTAAACAGCAGTGGTCCAAGAACAGAATCCTGCGGCACGCCACTATTCACAGGCCGTCTTTCGGACTCTACTCCTGAATAAACTACTCTTTGATAAATCTCCATCAACCACCCACCTATCCATCTCACCAACCCTATATCCATTCCCATATGTTGTAGTTTACGGATTAGAATTCCATGTGGTATCCTGTCAAATGCCTTAGCCAGGTCCAGCAGTATCACTGTAAACCCATTACCCTTATCCAGTTCAGCCTTCACTTTGTTAGAAAACTTGAGCAAGTTACTGAGGCATGATCTACCCTTCACAAAGACATGCTGTTCCCTGTACAGTATCTCATTTTCATCAATCCATTCCTGTATTTTTCCCTTGATTACTTTCTCCAAGACCTTGACAACGACTCCTGATATGCTGATCGGTCGGTAATTTGCAACAGTAGTCTTGGATCCTCCTTTATGCAGTGGAACTATTTTCCCCTCTTTCCACACCTTCGGGAATAAACCAGACCCGAGACTCAGATTAAACAACATGGTCAAGGGCACTGATAATTCTTTAGCTGCTTCACGTAAGACCCGTGCCAGTATACCATCCAATCCCACAGATGTATTCACATTAAGGTTCTGTAATAGACTATTCACCTCCACTTCATTCATCACAATTCCCGTATAAACTAATGGTTCCTTCATTTTTTTCAATGTCGCCATGTGGATGATATACTCTTGTGAAGTGCTCGCTCAGTAATTCCACTATATCGACTGATTCAGTGGCCTCCTTACCATTGTCATTCCTTAAAATCATTTTGCTGTGTACAGTTTTTTTTTTTGCTTGCAGCATATTGAAAGAACTGTTTGGGATTCTCATTAGCTTGCATAGCTAGTTTCCTTTCATAATCCGCTTTACCCTTCTGGCCTGCACTTATACCGTTTGTGTGCCTGCAGGTCACCTCTTTCTTTAAATTCCCTCCACAGTGTTCTCTTTTTTGCAGCTCAAGCTTAATGGTGTTATTCATCCATTTAACCCCTACTTGTTTTACTATTCGGACCCTAGATATACAATCAGCCATAACCTCCTGTAAATGCTCCTTGACCACTTCCCATGCTCTATCGACATCCAACCCTTGCAGTTGCACATGCCATGGCACTGATCCAAGCAATCTCCGAAGCTTGTCATACTTGCCAGCACGGTAATTCCATATATATCCTGTCTTAATCAAAAATTCCACACCTTTAGCCACCTCCCAGTTCACGACCTTATGATCACTCTCACCAATAGGTGGCAACATGGTCATATTCATTCAAATTCTCAGATGCTATTACCAGGTCAAGCACTCTCACACCTCTAGTATTTTCCATTACATGCTGTCTCAGATAGTTATCCCTTAATAATTGAATAAAATCCATTTCCTTCCTCACATGTGTCCTCTCCTCCTTCCAATCAATGTTACCATAGTTGAAATCCTCCATAATAATTACCCTCCTTCCACTCATTTCATCAATTTGTTTATGCATACTATCTCCACCACCTATTCCATCACCTGGTCTATAGCAACACCCAACTGTATATTTTGTTCTGCCAGTCTCAATCTCATACCAAATACCCTCAAATGAGCTATTTTCACTATCCTGCGATACAACTTCAATTTTCCTTGGCTGCAGTTCATCAGCAGCTATTATCAATAACACTCCTCCCCCATTTTATTCTCTCTGTTCCTCCTAAATACACTATAACCTACACGGTCTATCCCACTAACTATATCATCTTCTGTCAGCCATATTTCACTAATGCCAATAACCTGTGGCCAGGAAGAGCCAATCAAGGCAAAAATTCTTCCTTCTTGTTCCTAATACTCCTGGCATTAGTATACATGAAATGCAAAGGTCCCTTTGTCCCACCCCTATCTTGATGCGTTATTCTAATTATCCCATTCCAATTTCTTGTCCTTAGTACTGGCTCTGGTACATTATATACATTCTTACACTCAACTGTCTCACTGATGTCTGCATATCCCCCCCCCTTGGTAGTGCTACTTTCCCTGGTTCTGCACATCCATTTTCACTTCATTCAGCAAACTTTTTCCAGTCTCCGCACACCAAATCCATTCAAATACAGGCCATCCATCTTGTATAAATCCTTTCGCCCATCAAAGTTGCAGTTTTTCTTGCATGAAATATGAAAGATCGTGTTTTAGTGGCATTGAAGTTCACAACATTGTCCTCATCCCCCTGACATAGCAAAGAGATGAATGCTTAAGCCACTGATTATGGAAGATCTTGTAGCTTGTGATATATGGGCATTGCAAGGTTTGTCGAGGGAAATATCAATAGAATGGTTGATTGACTGGATCACTACATATGTTTAAGTGGAGAATGTGCAAATGCATTAATAATATACTTGAATTGAATGCTTAATGAGATTCTTGAAGCAAGAAAGGCAAAGCAGTGCTAGTTCCACTGCACAATAGTGAGACCAAAACAAAGTTTGAGCTTCTGGACCAGTCTTTGTTCTGGAGTGATAATGGAATTTTTTTAAGAGGACTCCATTGGTTTGTTGCAGTTGATAAAGTCAGATACAGTGATATTTTTGGACTTTGTGAATAAATTTAACAGACTGCTGTATAAGTCATGTAAGTATTCAAGTTGAATTTAGGAGATAAAATTGGCTAATAATAATAACTCATAATATTTCAGTAGTATGATCTAGTATTTGACTCTTGTTTGCAATGACATCTTTGACTGGTTTGATGTGTCTGCTTTTTTTTTTTTTTTTTTTTTGTAGTGTTTTTCGGTTCAGTTTCCATAGTACAAAATTATATTTTTAGGCACATATTTGAAATAGAATCACAAATAAAAACATGTTTATTTAGTTTATCAGATTTTAGATAAGGACTGGAGATATACAATGCAGTTAGTTTTTGGACTCCTTGAAGGTGTCACATAATAATAAATAAACAGTACAATTTAAAGAATACATTTCCACTAGACATTACACCTTTTCACCATGTCTTGAAAAGTTTTGAATGCATGGTTAAATTCTGACTTTAAAAAAGAGGGTAGAGACCAAACGTTTTGCTCAGTTCTTTGCTATAATGTAATGGCTGCACCATAAAAACTGTTAACAGAATCATGCAATTGTAAGAACAGAAACCTAAACAATATCCAGATCTCCTCTATTTGTGTTTACCAAATCTGTTATTTCTGTATTTTTCCAAATTTTGAAAAAAAAAAAAAAAAAAAAAAAATTAAGGATGTATGATCTCAAACAAATATACAAGAGACACATAAAACATGTCCTCTGTGTTAAGTCAAGTTCACATAACTATATGCTCAACACTGAATAGGTATTGTTCAACAGATGTTGTTGAACCAGTGTATTGGTTCAATAAAAAAATTCAGTAAAATATGACAAGCACCTGTTGACTAACTAAAGAAGAGCAGATTTTGTGAATCCCACAGGGGGAAAAAAAAAGTTACAAATTTATGATACATGGTACTGTCAGTGGCTAAAAGTTAAATAATCGAAAACTCTGCTCTTCGAGATCAAATGCAAATATTTTTCAAGGCACTTCAAGTTTCCATTAAACAGAGTGATGGCCTCATGCAGGATGATGAAATTCGTTTCCTACCTTAATGACGTTCACAAATAGAATTCGAATCTACAGCTTGTTAGCTGAACAGTGGGTATCCTTGCAGCTAGCCATTTCAGTTAAATAATCCAAAATTAATGAAGATTTAAATATTTGTTGCTTCATATCTGTACTACTCATAGTTCTTTACCTTGCAGAAAACACTTACAGACTGACTGCTCTATTGCCCAATAGTATTCAGATCAATGCCAACTAAGGTTAATTTTAGATGCTAATTCATTAGAAATAACGCTTGAAGAAGTTAGTATGGCAAGAAGACTCTAAAGTTATCACACTTTCAGAATTCAGAATCACAGAATTTATCCTGTATTTTGGAGGTTGCTTAAGGGTTGAAGCTGGATAACTGGAAGAAGACCTATATATAGCCTTTCAAGGGATGTGGAGAGCCAGCTGGGGCTTCTGGCATTGTGTTCAATCATCATTTCATGGCATACCCTGTAAAGGTAGGTATCTACATGGTTACTGAATGGATTGGATGATGATAGGCTGGCAGTTTGGGATTTAGTAGCCAAATGAATAGCTAGCCAATAGAATAACTTATAATAATTGAGTCATTGCCTGGTAAACAAGGCACCTGCTGTTTATGTGAGGAAATCAGAGCGAATAGCAAAAAAGTCAACTACCAGAACAAACTGCAACTCATCATCGACAGAGTTGAAGATTAGTACCATCAACGTAAGAAGCATCATTTGAAAAGAAAATGGAACCAGCATAAGATTCTGCTTCATAGTGAAAGACAAAAGCTGGTGCAATTCTTCCAAACAACAAATACAAGATGTATCCAGGTAATAATGATGATGGAAACGAAGGAGTAGCTATAGTATTCAACACCAAATATGTGGATAATCTTTAATTTGCAGGTGATATCAAGTAGTGCGATATGGGCAGATATCACATTGGAAAATTGGACAATGTGCCTCTGATCCTGGCAGAAGGTTCTATTAAGGGATAAATGAAAAAAAAAGAAAAGGCACTGGACACAGAGGAAAAGTTGGTCCTTGAAAGAAAATCTAAACAACAGAGTAGGAAATGATTACCAGGCATAGAAATGTTTGGGGATATTTGGGGGGGAAAAAAAAGCTGATAATGGTGAATACATGCGGGATTTCTGTTCAGGACATGGGCTATCATTATCAATATCATGTTCAACATAAATTCACATTGAGAGAAGACAAGAAAAGTTTTATTGTTGATAGCAGTATCTTCATTCTGGTTCATGTTGAGCCCATACACCAAAGGTTGGTTGTTCAACCTATAGTACATTAGTACTGTGTATGGGTAGCGAGTTGGGAAAGGAGGAACTTGTTTACATTTTATTTAAATGACTGTATGTTGTATTCCTTGGGAAACACAACTGGGAGACGACTGTTCCATAATACAACAGTTGCAGGGATGAAGGAAGAGGGAAGGAAACTTGTTCTGTTTGTTTCAAGGTCATTGTGAAGGAACGTTGAGCAGCAGCAGCATGTGTTCCAACAAGCTTAGTACTAAGTATTAAGCTGGCCTGGTTGGCCGAGTGGTTAGCGTATCCGCTCTCCAGCTAAAAGGCTGTAGGTTCGAATCCCACCGTGGGCATGGATGTTTGTGATTGTCTGTGAAAATAGTAGTGGTTGGCAGTAGATGGTGTTGGTGTAGTTGCATCTCATTGTAGTTAGTGGAGACGGAGTTGTAGAGTAGGTGCCCTCCCTCGATGAGTCCTTGTACTCACTGGCAGTGTCAAGTAATAATAATAATAATTCAGGTGAGCATTTCCCATGGAAATATTTGTAGATTATACATATTGCAGAAACCAAACATCTGTGCAAAAGTGTGGGGAGGGATTGAATTGGTAAGAGATGGGTCATTAATTGCTCTAATTTGTTTGCTAATTGCTCCAATCTAATTGGTCTGATTGCTCTCCTCTATCAAGCATTTTGGGGGAGCTTTTAGGGGTCCCACCCCATATGTTGAGAGCAGTATTCAATAGCTCAGCAGATTTGTGATTTGTATGATGATAACTGTTCATGGGTGAAGTAACGTCTTGAGTGAAAGAGAAATCCTAGTTATTTTGAAGCTGAAGATACAATGATTGTGATGTGTTTATGTCAGGGTAATTCCAAGAAGAGAAATCTCAAATTGTCTAGAAATTTGGGTATTATCAAAAAGAATACTGGGAAAAAATAGTTCTTTTTTATGAGAAATAGTGCAGAACTGGGTTTTGTTTGCATTGAAATTGATGAGGTTGTCTGAACCCCATTGGAGGATGACTCAGAGATCAGAATTGAGGGCAGATGTTCTGTAGGTTGAGGTGAGTTGTGTAGGGTAAGGTTTATCAAATGAAAGGGAGGAATGCAATGTGCTGTCATCTGCAAAACTGTGTATTGGGTTGGAGGCAAGCTTTGTTAGAAATAACAGTTGAACAAAGACTGAAGACCAGAGGTATGAGATACAAAAGATATGCCATTAGTTCTCTTCCCTGATGTTTCTCAGAAAATTGAGAGAGAAAGACAGTGGCACCAATAGCAGCATTATGTTAAAAATGAAGATATTAGGAAGTAACTTGACATTCTTAGCATTCAAAATGTGTTGGCAAAACTAATCTCAGGTATGGTTCTTAAATAGATTGGAGAGGAAAAATTAGAAAAGCAGGTGTTTGGTGCTATAATGACGGGGGGGGGGGGGGACACCACGATATAGATGGAATGATGCTAAATGCTTGTACAATGCAGTTTTGATAAAAGCACAGAAAAATTGTTAATAGAAAGTTATTAATATAAGAAAGTTGGCAACATTTCATA